>NW_027365561.1:0-105707 GCF_046119375.1 Phyllobates terribilis | reverse complement strand
TTCTTAGTCATGATCAGCTTCCAGGGTAGCCCCACTTGTACACGATCTCGTTGTCTTGCAGGATTTTGGTCGCTGTAGAAAACTCGCACCTCCTGTTCAGGGTGGCAGCAGACAGATCAGTGAACATCATGATGCTCCTGAACCTGTCCGGAAGCTCTGGATTTCCCGCCGCGTCTTTGGTTATGGCTTCTTTAAAGTGGAAAAAGTGAAGCCGGGCAATTACATCTCTGGGTGCAGAGGTGGGGGCACTTTTGGGTTTGGGGATCCTGTGCGCCCTGTCTATTAGAAGGTCCCGCTGATCCTTCTCAAGGATTAATGCAGTAAAAAAGTCCGTTAGGAACTCCTTCAGTGCGTCTGCAGCAATACTCTCCGGTATCCCTCTAAAATGTAGATTGTTGCGTCTGAAGCAGTTCTCCATATCCGCCAACTTTAATCTCCGTGCATTAATCTCCTCATCTGCCTCATTATTAGCGTCAACCAGATTATTGTGAGCAGTAGTGAACTCCTCCTTAGTATGTGCTTTTCTATCTCCAATGTGCACAATGTCTTTCTGTAATGCAGTGAAGGTGGAGGTAATATCACTGTGTATGCCCTGTTTAAGATCCCCTAAAAGTGACTTCAGTGTGGTCTCTGTAATGGGGGCAGAGCTGTGCCATGTGTCAGGTGCATTTGATACTTGCTGTTTGGTGTCTGGAGGTCTCTGGGCTGCAGGATGGCGATCCACATGGGTCCTCTGTCAGGGGGCGATGTTCCTGTGCTTTTCTCGGACTATAACCGCTCTTTATTAGGTGAGGTCTGACCCGATAGCAGAGAATCAGACCTCATGGAGCGTTCTGCACCGCCTCTGGCTGCATGATGAGTTCTACGGCAGCCATCTTGGATTTTACAGGGTGTCGGCACAAAGACCGAGATCCTGCCCTGTGCCACATCTCTGCTTTTTGTGGTGCGCCCCATGGTCGCCCAAAGTGTACCGGAGCTTGTGCTGCACGATATTAAGGTAGTCCTCTACTTTTTTTTGCGCTGTGAGCCGCTATTCGACGGTGGAAGCTCGGAGCTGGGTCTATGTGCGGCCGCTCAGCTCCTCATCTGGACACACCCCCTAAATAACATTTCCCACATGTCTACTTTACATCAGCACAATTTTGGAACCAACATTTTTTAAAAATGGGTTAAAATGGGTTAAAAATTGACCAGCGACTTTGAGGGGCCTTTATGACAGAAAATACCCAAAAGTGACACCATTCTAAAAACTGCAACCTTCAAGGTGCTCAAAACCACATTCAAGAAGTTTATTAACCTTCCAGGTGCTTCACAGGATTTTTTGGAATGTGGAAGAAAACAATGAACATTTACCTTTCTTTTTTCACAAAAATGTTACATTAGACCCAAATTTTCTTATTTTCACTCACAAGGGTTTTCAACAGGAAAAAATGAACCACAACATTTGTTGTGCATTTTCTCCTGAAGAAGCTGATACCCCATATGTGGGGGAAAACCACTGTTTGGGCATATGGCAGGGCTCAGAAGGGAAGGAGCGCCATTTGATTTTTTGAATGTAAAATTTGCTTGAATAATTTGCGGATGCCATGTCGAGTTTGGAGAGTCACTGATGTGCCTAAACAGTGGAAACCCCCACAAGTGACCCCATTTTGGAAACTAGACCCCTCAAGGAACTTCTCTTGATGTGTGATGAGCACTCTTAAAAATAAAGAAATCACTTTTTAGGAAAATGAAAAAATCACTTTTTCCACAAAAATGATGTTTTAGCCCCAAATGTTTTTATTTTCACAAGGGTAAGAGGAGAAAATGGACTCCAAGAACTGTTGTGCAATTTCTCCTTAGTACAGCGATACCCCATATATGGGGAAAATACACTCTTTAAGCGCACGGTAGGGTTCAGAAGGGAAGGAGCACGGTGTGACTTTTTGAACGCAAAATTGGCTGTAATCGAGAGCGTATGCCATGTCATGTTTGGAGAGCCCCTGATGCACCTAAACAGTGGAAACCCCCCACAAATGACCCTATTTTAGAAACTAGACCCCTCAAGGATTTTATCAAGGGTTATAATGAACATTTTGAACCCAGAGGTACGACACAGAATTTGATACCCATTAGGTCATCATATTGAATAAGTTGTCATTAGTATTGAGCGCATGTGCTTGCTACTTGAGTTTGCATCGGGTAAGCACCATGTATTGCGGGTGCACGAGTGACATGCTCGAGTCCCCGCCCCTCATGTTTCATGGTTGTTAGACACCCAAAAAAAAACCATGCGGGGATCGCTCGTGCATGGCAGGCAATCCCTTCAAGTTTTTTTGGGCTGTATAACAGCCGCAAAACATATGGGTTGGAAACTTGAGCATGTCACTTGAGCATCTGCAATTCTCGGGTGTATACCCAAGATTTTTTGGCAGCTTATTTTTTTACAGGACAAGATGACATTTTCAGTGGTACTATTTTTATTTACATTCGTCTTTTTAACCACTGCGCACCAGAGCCTGTCTTTGCCTTCGTTACCGGGCCAGTTTTTTCAATTCTGACCACTGTCACTTTATGAAGTAATTACTCTGGAACGCTTCAACGTATTCCCCTGATTATGAGATTGTTTTTTCATGACATATTGTACTTCATGATAGTGGTAAAATTTCTTCGATATAGCTTGCATTTATTTGTGAAAAAATCGGAAATTTGGCGAAAATTTTGAAAATTTTGCAATTTTCAAACTTTGAATTTTCATGCCTTTAAATCAGAGAGATATGTCACACAAAATAGTTAATAAATAACATTTCCCACATGTCTACTTTACATTAGCACAATTTTGGAACCAACATTTATTTTTGTTAGGGAGCTATAAGGGTTAAAAGTTGACCAGCGATTTCTCATTTTTCCAACAAAATTTACAAAAACATTTTTTTAGGGACCACATCATATTTGAAGTCACTTTGAGGGGTCTTTATGACAGAAAATACCCAAAAGTGACACCATTCTAAAAACTGCACCCCTCAAGGTGCTCAAAACCACATTCAAGAACTTTATTAACCCTTCAGATGCTTCACAGGAATTTTTGGAATGTGGAAGAAAAAAATTAACATTTAACTTTTTTCACAAAAATGTTACTTTAGACCCAATTTTTTTTATTTTCACAGGGGTAACTGGAAAAAATGGACCCCAAATTTTTTTGTGCAATTTCTCTTGAGCGTGCTAATACCCCATATGTGAGGGAAAACCACTGTTTGGGCGCACTGCAGGGTTCGGAAGGGAAGGAGCGCCATTAGACTTTTTGAATGTAAAAGTCAGAATAATTAGCAGACGCCATGTTGCGTTTGGAGAGCTCCTGATGTGCCTAAACAGTGGAAACCCCCCACAAGTGACACCATTTTGGAAACTAGACCCCTTAGGGAACTTATCTAGATGTGGGGTGAGCACCTTGAACCCCAAGGTGCTTCACAGAAGTTTATAATATCGAGCTGTAAAAATAAAATTTTCACATTTTTCCCACAAAAACGTTTTTCATCCCTTAATTTTGCATTATCATAAGGGTAGTAGGAGAAATTGCACCATGAAATTTGTTGTGCAATTTCTCCTGAGTATGCCGATACCCCATATGTGGGGGAAAACAACTGCTTTGGTGTACGGCAGGGTTCGGAAGAGAAAGGAGCGCTATGTTGGCTGGGATAGGTTGCAGACACCATGTCACATTTGAAGAGTCGCTGACATGCCGAAACAGCAGAAACCCCCACAAGTGACCCCATTTTGTAAACTACACCTCTCAAGGAATTCATCTAGGGAAGTAGTGAGTATTTTTTAATTTTTAAATTTATACCATTGGGCAGTGAAAAAAGCATAATTATATTTTTACCACAAAAAAATGTTTTATCCTCAGATTTTACATTTTCACACAGGGCAAAGGGTAAAAATGGTGCCGAAATGTGTCACACAATTTCTTCTAAAAGTGGCAATACCCCATATGTGGCTGTATCGTACCGCTCAGCCATATGGCGAGATCTGGGGGGGACGGAGTGCTATTTGACAATTGGAGAACAAATTATTGTAGAATAGGCATTTGGATTTGGGAGCACAAAATTTTCTGAATTTCTTTTGGGGGGCAAGGGCCATTTTGCTTTTCCAGAGCCTTTCTGCTACCAGTAACTTGGAAGTCCCTTATATTTTTAACAGATGATGGACCTGAGTGGGGACTAGCTTTTTTTGAGGACTGAGTTGAAGCTTTTATTGGGAACATTTTACGTAACATTTATCCGGCGCTCTAGGCGCACTTACATCGGGGTTTCCATCTAAATTTCCAAGTGATGTAATTCAGATGAAACCCCTGCGGGATCCATTCACTGTAATGAGGCAGCAGAGTTACTCTGGACTCCGTCTGGCCTCTGTTTAGTGGTGTCCTTTTTTTCAGAAGTGCACAAAACTGTGGCCAACCGCACTTTTATGCTCGCCTAAAACAAATGACACCGTGGGATCCTAGGCTAGACGGCATCCACAGTGGCCTATATCTGCCTCATTACAGGGAATCTTCCGTCAAGGGTTCCGGCTGAATCACGTATTTCAGAGATTTACACGGAAACTCTGGTGTAAGCGCTTAGCGCAAAGCGCAGGATAAATGTGAGCAGAGCCTTACTGCGATCAGTAGCCGTTGAAGAATTGGTTTTATTTATTTTTTACGCCGTTCCTCGTGCGGTATAAATGATGAGATTACTTTATTCTTCGGGTCGGTGCGATTACAGAGATACCAGATTTATATCGGGTTTTTATGACTGACAGCTGTCACACACTAAAAGACGCTTTTTTTTTGCAAAATCTAGTTTTTGCATCACCATATTTTGAAAGCTATAATTTTTCCATATTTTGGCCGACAGAGTCATGTGATGGCTTGTTTTTTGCGGGACGAGTTGACATTTTTATTGGTACCATTTTTGGGTACGTGACATTTTTTGATCGCTTTCTATTCCGTTTTTTGGGAGGTAAAATTAACAAAAAACAACAATTCAGGAATTGTTTTTTGAGGTTTTTTTTTATGCCGTTCTGCGTGTGGTAAAAGTGATCAGGCAGCGTTATTCTTCGGGTCAGTACGTTTCCAGCGATACTACACTTACTGTATTTTTTTTTATGTTTTGGAGCTTTTACACAATAAAACTATTTTATAGAAAAAAATATTTTTTTTGCATTGCTTTATTCTGAGCGCTATAACTTTTTTATTTTTCGGCTGATGGAGCTGTATGGCGGCTTTTTTTTTGCGGAACAAGATGACGTTTTCAGCGGTACCATTTTTATTTCTATTTTGCTTTTTGATCGCATTTTTTTCCACTTTTTGTTTGGCAACATGATGAAAAAGCATTTTTTTTGCTCCGTTTTTTATTTATTTTTATTACGGTGTGCACAGAAGGAGTTAATTAGTGTGACAGTTTTATAGCTTGGGTTGTTTCGGACGCGGCGATACCAAATATGTGTACTTTTTTTGGTTTTGTAAAAATATACGGATTTATTGGTTTAATATTTTATTTATTTATTTTTATTTATTTTGAAATTTTTTTTTTAACAATTTAAAAACATTTTTTTTTACTTTTTTTTTACATTTTTACTTAGTCCCTGTATGGGACATTAATTTTTATTTTTCTGATCACTGATCTCATGTAATGTAATAGACATGTATTACATTATATGAGATCTTCCCTGACTGTTTCACAGTCAGAGTCTCCTGCCTGGCTTCAGCTGCAGGCTGAGCTAGGCAGGACACCATATATGGCAGATCTGGAGGCAGTCATGTGACTTCCAGCTGCCATAGCAACCCTAGGTCCTGGAAGGTATCAGGGATCGTCGGAGAGGTTAGTAAGACGACCCCCTCTCCTCTGTCCATCTTCTGTATGCCGCGATCACTATAGATAGCGGCATATAGAACACAGCAAAGGGTTAACATCACTGGGACCTGATCCAATCAGGTCCCGATGATGTCCCCTGTCAGAGCTAACGCTCTGCACCGGAATCGTAGCGCTTGCAGGACCCTGGGGGTCCTGAGCTCTACGAGACCACCCACCGTTTTTAAACGTCGGCGCTGCACAGAGCCCAGCAAGCGCCGACGTTTATCTACAGTGGGCGGTCGGGAACCGGTTAATCACTTTTTTTTGTTTGGCGGTATGACGATAAAGCATAGTTTTTTGATTAGTTTTTTATTTCCTTTTTTTACTGTGTTCACTAAAGGGGTTAAATAGAGGGATAGTTTTATAGGACATGTCTTTCGGGGCGCCGCAATGCCAAATATGTGTACTTCTAACATTTGTTTTTTTTCATAATAATATTTATTTATGGGTACAGAATATTTTTTATTTTTTTTGGATTTTTTCATTTTTTTTTATATTTTTACTATTTTTTTTTTCACTTTCTGATACTGTTTTTCACTTTTACACTTTGTCCCACTATGGGACTTTCATTTTTTGCAGGCTGATCGCTTTTAAAGCATAGGGATGCAGTAGCATCCTTGTGCTATGCAGGCTGTCAGTCCTGCACTGGCACAAGTTAGATAAATCGTGCATTGCACACGCTCTATCTATCTTCCTGATGCCTGGTGACCCAGATGTTGTCATGGTATTCAAGGTTAGAGGGGTGCTCTTAACTCTGCTTGCCCCGGAAATGCACAGCCTCTGTGCGGGCGCGATCACATTGTGCGTAATCGTAGGTACCTGGTCCATAAGTACCAGGGCGCAGGGACGTACTATTACTGACAATGTCAGAAAGGGGTTAAAGTGCATTTACTCCTCGCAAACGCACCCAAAAACACATGTATGTCATAAATAATTTTAAAAAATGACGCAGGGTCCCCCCTACTTTTGATAACCAGCCTAGGTAAAGGAGACAGGGCTTACATTATCAAGCTGGGAAGATCCATGGATATTGGCCCTTTCCCAGCCCAAAAATTAAAGCTCTCAGCTGCACCAGAATTGACGCATCCATGAGATGCGCCAATTTGGGCACTTTGCCGACTCTTCCCGATTGCCCTGGTGCGGTGGCAATTGGGGTAATAGTTTATGGGGTGGATGTCAGCTTTGTAATGTCAGTGAGCAACAAGCCTAAGTGTTATTAATGGAGAGTTGTCTATCAGACACCCCCATTACTAATCCAGTAGTCATAAAAAAAAACACAGGAAAAAATCGTTTATTTTAAAAAACACTCCCACACACCTTGCTCACCAATTTATTAAAAAGCAAAAACATCAACATGAAGATCTGACGTAATCCAGCCAATTAGAAGTTGTCCAAAAATGGAAACCTGAAAGACATAAAAAGAGATTTAACTAAATGAAAGCAAGAAACATTCCCTCATTCACCAATTTATTATTAATAATAATTCCTGCTGCTGTGATGTAAACCATTGGGGATCCCACGACGTCTCGCGATTCTGTACAGCAACCTTTGGTGCGTCATTCTGAGAACGACAATTCAAAGATCACTCCTGGTCATGTCTCACGAGCGATGACATCAGTAACTGAGTAACGTCATCGTTCGTGAGGGACCTATGAAGGGACCTATTAGCACATTCCAATAAAATGAATGAAAATTATTGCGTGAACTGTTGTTGTTAAACTTTTTATTGGTACTGTACATGAGCATCCCTTTATAGGGAACCCCTTCGGTGCTGTTACTTTTTCTTCACTTTGTAACTTATTACGCAAGGGACTATCCTCTTTTTTTCATATATTAAAGTTCTAGATGTAAAATTTCCTTAGTTCATGTCTGTGCATGTGAATGGTTAAAGTGGATCTGTCACCAAATTTGACAATCCTTCCTGCACTGCTACTGGTGGCATCTCACACGGCTAAATGCATATGGATATATTGTCCTCTATTTGCTTCTTCTTGAACATTGGTTTGTGGTTGTTCTCCCTATGATCAGAATGCACCTTGGTGTTTCTAGGTTCTCCACTGATGTAATATATTTTTTTTGTTCCTTAAAGGGAACCTGTGACGTGAAAAAAAGCTATTTATCTGCAGATATGGGGTTAATCTGCAGAGTAATGGCGTCCTGAACCTGCACTGCACTTAGACCCCGCTCTCAGGAGGAAATTAACTTTATTCCTCCCGGTAGTGTTCTGGGTTCAGTCACTGGGATGGTGCCGGTGTGGTTCAGTCACCGCTCTGTGTATAGAGAGGGCAGCTGTAACCGCATCCCCGTCACTGAGTAATGCTGAGCTGCTTTCAGTCAGTGCCAGTGATGTGGTTACCGCCACCGCTCACTATACACAGAGTGGTGACTGAACCTACACCTGTGCCACTCCTGAAATGGAAACCCAATGGATGCCGGGAGAAATAAAGTTCATTTCCTCCCAACAGCAGGGGATTAAGTGTCGGCGCCGGGCGGGTTCAGAATAGTATTAACCTAGAGATTATCCCCATATGTGCAGGCTAATTTCATTTTTTCACATGACAAATTCCCTTCAAGGAAAGAAGCTTTTTTTATTGTAGTTATTATTTCTTACAAGCATGTAGTAATGTGTTTTTTTTTTTTTTTTTAATCTGCAGTGCAAGCGGACCTTCAGACCGCACCTATTATAGAGGTAAGACATTTTACGAAAATTCAGATGGTATAATGAAATATGTGACTTTATATTTTATTCCAAAATTTTTATAGGTTTTATTAAAGGTACAGTGGGTACGGAAAGTATTCAGACCCCTTTAAATTTTTCACTCTTTGTTTCATTGTAGCCATTTGGTAAATTCTAAAAAGTTCATTTTTTTTCTCATTAAAGTACACTCTGCACCCCATCTTGACTGAACATAAACAGAAATGCAGAAATTTTTGCAAATTTATTAAAAAAGAAAAACTGAAATATCACATGGTCATAAGTATTCAGACCCTTTGCTCAGTATTGAGTAGAAAGACCCTTTTGAGCTGGTACAGCCATGAGTCTTCTTGGGAATGATGCAACAAGTTTTTCACACCTGGATTTGGGGATCCTCTGCCATTCTTCCTTGCAGATCCTCTCCAGTTCCGTCAGGTTGGATGGTGAACGTTGGTGGACAGCCATTTTCAGGTCTCTCCAGAGATGCTCAATTGGGTTTAGGTCAGGGCTCTGGCTCGGCCACTCAAGAATGGTCACAGATTTGTTATGAAGCCTCTCCTTTGTTATTTTAGCTGTGTGCTTAGGGCCATTGTGTTGTTGGAAGGTGATCCTTCAGCCAAGTCTTGGGTCCAGAGCATTCTGGAAGAGGTTTTCATCCACAATATCTCTGTACTTGGCCGCATTCATGTTTCCTTCAATTGCAACCAATTATCCTGTCCCTGCAGCTGAAAAACACCCCCATAGCATGATGCTGCCACCACCATGTTTCACAGTTGGGATTGTATTGGGCAGGTGATGAGTAGTGCCTGGTTTTCTGCACACATACCGCTTAGAATTACCACCAAAAAGTTCTATCTTTGTCTCATCAGACCAGAGAATCTTATTTCTCATAGTCTAGGAGTCCTTCTTGTGTTTTTGAGCAAACTTTATGCGGGCTTTAATATGTCTTGCACTGAGCAGAGGTTTCCGTCGGGCCATTCTGCCATAAAGGCGTGACTGGTGGAGGGCTGCAATGATAGTTGACTTTGTGGAACTTTCTCCCATCTCCCTACTGCATCTCTGAAGCTCAGCCACAGTGATCTTGGGGTTCCTCTTTATCTCTCTCACCAAGGCTCTTCTCCCACGATTGCTCAGTTTGGCTGGATGGCCAGTTCTAGGAAGACTTCTGGTGGTCCCAAACTTCTTCCATTTAAGGATTATGGAGGCCACTGTGCTCTTAGGAACCTTGAGTAATGCAGACATTCTTTTGTAATCTTGGCCAGATCTATGCTTTGCCTCAATTCTGTCTCTGAGCTCCTTGGGCAGTTTCTTTGAGCTCATGATTCTCATTTGGTCTGACATGTACTTTGAGCTGTAAGATCTTGTGTGTACCTTTCCAAATCAAGTCCTATCAGTTTAATTAAACACAGCTGGAATCCAATGAAGGAGTAGAACCATCTCAAGGAGGATCACAAGGAAATGGACAGCATGTGACTTAAATAGGAGTGTCTGAGCAAAGGGTCTGAACACTTATGACCATGTGATATTTCAGTTTTTCTTTTTTAATAAATTTGCAAAAATTGGAGTTGGGGAACACTTTTTTAGTGTGTGACAGCAGCCAACCCTAAAAATCCGATATACAGTGGCTTGCAAAAGTATTCACCCCCTTCACAGTTTTTGTGTTTTTCTACCTTGCAACCTGGAATTTAATTGTTTTTTAAAGGCTTTGCATGAGATCATGTAAAGAACATGCCTACAGCTCTGAACATTTGGTTTTATTTTTGTTGTGAAGCAAACAACAAATAGGACAAAATACCTGAAAACTTCAATGCGCATAACTATTCACCCGTCTAAAGTCAGTACTTAGTAGAAGCTCCTTTTGCAGCAATTACAGCTGAAGGTCATTTTGGGTAAGTCTCTATGAGCTTTCTACCTCTTGCCACTGGGATTTTTGGCCATTCTTCAAGGCCAAACTGCTCCATCTCCTTCAAGTTAGATGATTTCCTCTGGTGAACAGCAATCTTCAAGTCTGACTACAGATTCTCAATTGGATTACAGTCTGGGCTTTATCACTACAAAACATTTAGGCTATGTGCCCACGATGCAGAAATGCTCCGGATTTTTCCCGAGAGTTTCTGCATCTCCCTGGCAGAAAAAACGCATGCGGATTGTACATGCGTTTTTCCTGCCAGGGATATGCGGATGTGAAGCGTTCTTCACATGCATTTCTGCATGCGGATTGACAAGCGCTTTTAAAGCGATTTTAGCATCACTTGGAAAGTGCTTGACAACTTGGTTACACTATATAAATCCATGTGTGTTACAGTTATATGAAAAAGTTTGGGCACCCCTATTAATCTTAAGCTTAATGTTTTTTAAAAATTGGTGTTTTTGAAACAGCTATTTCAGTTTGATATATGTAATAACTGTTGGACACAGTAATGTTTCTGCCTTGAAATCAGGTTTATTGTACTAACAGAAAATGTGCAATCTGCATTCAAACAAAATTTGACAGGTGCATAAGTATGGGCACCCTTATCATTTTCTTGTTTTAAACACTCCTACCTACTTTTTACTGACTTACTAAAGCACTTTTTTTGGTTTTGTAACCTCATTGAGCTTTGAACTTCATAGCCAGGTGTATGCAATCATGAGAAAAGCTACTTAAAGTGGCCACTTGCAAGTTGTTCTCCTGTTTGAATCTCCTCTGAAGAGTGGCATCATGGGCTCCTCAAAACAACTGTCAAATGATCTGAAAACAAAGATTATTCAACATAGTTATTCAGGGGAAGGATACAAAAAGCTGTCTCAGAGATTTAACCTGTCAGTTTCCACTGTGAGGAACATAGTAAGGAAATGGAAGAACACAGGGACAGTTCTTGTTAAGGCCAGAAGTGGCAGGCCAAGAAAAACATCAGAAAAGCAGAGGAGAAGAATGGTGATATCAGTCAAGGACAATCCTCAGACCACCTCCAGAGAGCTGCAGCATCAAATTGCTGCAGATGGTGTCACTGTGCATCGGTCAACTATACAACGCACTTTGCACAAGGAGAAGCTGTATGGGAGAGTGATGCGAAAGAAGCCGTTTCTACAAGCACGCCACAAACAGAGTCGGCTGAGGTATGCAAAAGCACATTTGGAGAAGCCAATTTCTTTTTGGAAGAAGGTCCTGTGGACTGATGAAACCAAGATTGAGTTGTTTGGTCATACAAAAAGGCGTTATGCATGGCGGCAAAAAACCACAGCATTCCAAGAAAAATACTTGCTACCCACAGTAAAATTTGGTGGAGGTTCCATCATGCTTTGGGGCTGTGTGGCCAATGCCGGCACCGGGAATCTTGTTAAAGTTGAGGGACGCATGGATTCCACTCAGTATCAGCAGATTCTTGACAATAATGTTCAAGAATCAGTGATAAAGTTGAAGTTACGCAGGGGATGGATCTTTCAGCAAGACAATGATCCAAAACACCGCTCCAAATCTACTCAGGCATTCATGCAGAGGAACAATTACAATGTTCTGGAATGGCCATCCCAGTCCCCAGACCTGAATATCATTGAACATCTGTGGGATCATTTGAAGAAGGCTGTCGATGCTCGGCGACCATCAAACTTAACTGAACTGGAATTGTTTTGTAAAGAGGAATGGTCAAAAATACCTTCATCCAGGATCCAGGAACTCATTAAAAGCTACAGGAAGCGACTAGAGGCTGTTATTTTTGCAAAAAGAGGATCTACTAAATATTAATGTCACTTTTCTGGTGAGGTGCCCATACTTATGCACCTGTCAAATTTTGTTTGAATGCAGATTGCACATTTTCTGTTAGTACAATAAACCTCATTTCAAGGCAGAAACATTACTGTGTCCAACAGTTATTACATATATCAAACTGAAATAGCTCTTGCAAAAACACCAATTTTTAAAAAACATTAAGCTTAAGATTAATAGGGGTGCCCAAACTTTTTCATATAACTGTATATAGTGTGACCTTAAAGAATGTTTAAAAATAAAAAAATTAATCTATACTTACCTTCCGATGGCCCCCGAAGTCTTGCTTCGCTCCGTTCTCCCTTGCCGGCAGCTCGCGGTACGCTGCACTGAAGGACCTGCCATCACATGACTATGACGTCAGCGCAGGTTCTTCAGTCCATCGCGAACTGCCGGCATGGGAGGATGAGCGCAGCGGGGGCCGTCAGAAGGTAAATATAATATTTATTTTTTATTTTAGTCTTTTTTTTTACAGGTTCTATGGTACCCTGGTCCGGAGGAGAGTCTCCTGTCCTCCACACCCGGGTACCATCCGCACATTGAAACGCTTGGATTCCGCATGTACAGATGCAGTGATGCGTAATCCGTGCGTTTCAATGCAAGTCAACGGCGGCAAAAAAAATAATTGGTAGTGCTGCGTTTTTTTCCGCAATGATAACCCGCAGCGGAAATTTCCACAGCATGTGCACAGCACATGCGAATTATCATTGGGGACCATGGCTGGCCTTCTACCATGCGTTTCTGCAGCGTTTTTGCCGCTGCGGAAACGCTTAAAAAAAACGCATCGTGGGCACACAGCCTTACACTTTTTCCCTTAAATCACTCGAGTGTTGCTTTAGCAGTATGCTTTGGATCATTGTCTTTTTGGAAGGTGAACCACTGTCCCAGTCTCAAATCACTGACAGACTGAAACAGGTTTTGCTCAGAAATATCCATGTATTTCCCAGGATCCATCTTTTCCTGGACTTGAACAATTTCCCCTATCCCTGCTGCCGAAAAACATCCCCATAGTATGATGCTAACACCACCATGTTTCACTGTGGGGATAGTGTTCTTGGGGTGATGAGTTGTGTTGGTTTGGCACCAGACATAGCGTTTACTTTGGTGGCAAGAAAGTTCAATTTTGGCCTCATCTGACCACATCGCCTTCCTCCACACATTTGAGGAGACTCCCACATGTCTTTTGGGAAACTCAAAATACCTTACAATTTTTGTAAGTAAAGGCTTTTTTCTTGTTCAATTATGTTTATTGGTATTTTAAAACATTTTAAAGGGAGAAATGCACACACAATATAAGCCTAAAGGTTGGCGGAGAGTAGGGGAGGTAGGAAAGCTAGGGGGAAGGAAGGGGAAGTAAAAGGTAATTCCTTTTGAAAATATGGAAAAGAGAGGCAAGTGTACAAAAAGCTGTCTTTGAATTTTACATGTAACTTATACTTGTTAAAATTATAGCTTATTCCTTATGAATTAATTGCTGAAAAAAGAAAGACAGAAAAATTAGTAAGACACATATAGTACATTAAAAGTAGCTTAATGATATATGTGGACACTTGCCGGGGATCAAGATGTTCTCCATCGACCTGGGGGGAAGGAGTTTGATTTAAGTTTCCATTCAGTCAGAGTGAAGTATGAATAGAAGTTCGCTGACCTAATGCAAATATTGAAGATTGTTTCAATTGGAAGATGAAAAAAAAAGGATTATGATCTTTTTATAATCTGGTTCTTGAAGATAGATTGTAATTCTATGGTAATAGTCCAAGATGGAAAATTGTATTACAATCCAGATGAAATCCAAGGCATAGACCCAAATTGACCCATATTGTAATCGAATTTAGTATGAATTGTAATTCAAGTGTTTATAATGTTATAATCTTGGTTAAAATCCGTAGATATTAGCTGATATTTATTCACCTAGTCCAAGAAATTCTAAGCAACACTAGACACTGTGAAAATATTACTATACACTTAATCCTATGTGGTTATTTGTTTCAAACCCATCAGGATAACAGAGACTCTAAATTCAATTAAAAATCAATATTTTTTATTCATTATCCATATAAAAAAACAGAAAAACAATTTTCTTTTTAAAAAAATGACAGGGGACATCCAGAAAAGAGAGATGCAATATATAGCTTGGTCATATCACATTCATCATGATTGTATAGCAGAAAACTAAGCCACCTTATTCACTTGATGCATATTTGAACCGGTATTATAGACCGATGTAAACAGATTTGACAAAGTGAAAATTATGCAATACTCAGTCAAATATAATAAATTAAATTAAATGGTAGGGAGTCAGACATTTACATCTATGATCATAAAGTGCTAAGTGCTTGTATTTAGAAAAAATTGTCTGCATTATTTCATTGCATTAGTTGGACCGTAAACAACTGCTTACAACTATGCAAAGTGCCATGGAGTAGTCAATATACCTATTAAAAATTGGTAAGAAAGTAAGAAAAGATCAAAGATATCTAATGATAGGCCAGGCGTCCGGGGGAGCCGTCCATAGGAAGTTATCCCATCAATTATGTGCCAGCTGTAAGGTGCTTTGATGGCTCATCGCACATGTGTATACTACACCTGTTTGCAAAAGGGACTTCCGGGTGGTGCGCAGTGGAACGCATGTGTGGAACGCACGCGGTCCACATGTAGCGCATCCCTGGAAGTCAGTAGGTGATGTCACATGCGCGTGTTCACAGCTCCCATGGGCCGCACGCCACTATACAGGAACCGGACCCGTGGAGTAAAGCCTAGCTGTGCAGAGCAGTGGAACGCATGTGTGGAACGCATGCGGACCACATGGAGCGCAACCTCAAAATGGTCCATCCCCACTTCCTAAACCATGAACCTGTAGGACATGGCATACATATCAAGGAATGACAAGGGAAAATGGGAGGGGAATGGGGAGGGAAGGAGGGAAGAAGAAAAGAATAAACCAAATGTAAAGACAGAAAATAGATGCTGTAGGAGCATCGATTACCATCCATTACCATAGACATCTTAACACTTATTTACATATATTTGTATGCATGGACTATAATTGTAGATGGCGCTGTGTCCCTTTAACAAGTGAACCTGAAACATATTGAATATTTTTGAAATTCGTGGCATTGTCCACGGAAATTTATGGCAATGGACAAATTAAGTAAGAAATATTTGGATTGGAATTATCCATCAATGATGAATATGGACTATAAAATTGAATGGTGCTGTCTTTTTAACAAGTGATATATATCCAACATGTCATTATTTGATCTCAGGAGTGAGTTGCGGGGTCCCCATTTGGGAAGAACATGTTTTTTGTATATGACGGTTGACACTGATAGAAGGGTAGGCTTCTCCCCTTATTCTCCGTGATTGCGTGGCATAAAATCCTAGCATAATTAAATGTTTCTAATTGTTACACTTAGCCTCTCTTTGACTATAGACATATTAGCACTTATTTACATATATTTGTTTTATTAATTTTCACTTATTCTTTGCTTTTTCACTATACATACATTATTTTCGTTATTTCTACACTTTACATTCAACAAATACATATTTTCATTCATATATGATTTTTCTTTTTAGTTTACACTTTTACTTTCGTTTTCACCCCCCACACACACACACACACACACACACACACACACACACACACACACACACACTTTCACATTTCACTTTATGGTAATCGATGCTCCTACAGCATCTATTTTCTGTCTTTACATTTGGTTTATTCTTTTCTTTTCTTCTTCCCTCCTTCCTTCCCCATTCCCCTCCCATTCTCCCTTGTCATTCCTTGATATGTATGCCATGTCCTCCAGGTTCATGGTTTAGGAAGTGGGGATGGACCTTTTTGAGGTTGCGCTCCATATGGTCCGCATGCGTTCCACACATGTGTTCCATTGCGCACCGCCCGGAAGTCCCTTTTGCAAACACGTGTAGTATACACATGTGCGATGAGCTATCAAAGCACCTTACAGCTGGCACGTGATTGATGAGATAACTTCCTATGGACGGCCCCCCGTACGCATGGCCTATCTTTAGATATCTTTCATCTTTTCTTACTTTCTTTTTTATACATCAGCTATAAATCTTCTTTTAGCCTTCTTTTCCTCAATAAAACAGATCCTATCCCAATACATTTGTAAGTATAAAAAATCTAGACTTCCTCATAAAATCCTAACCCTACCTAATCATAAAGGGGGTATTGGCATTCCTAGTGTCCTAAACTATTATTAAGCAATCCACTTAAATAGATGGCTCAAATTAGCCAGTGCATCCAAGAGAGGGGAAGCCTCAGACATTGATCTTCTACTCCTGGGTAATAATCCACACAAATACATATGGGCAAATATTGTCCGCACTTCCGAGGCCATAAGTGATATTACTATTACCACTTCCCTTAAGATTAAACGCGACTTAGATAAAGATCTAAAAAAGAGCATACTTCCCTCAGCTCAGGCCCCTATTTCTACCATTCCGTACTTTCTAGACCCAAATTATTCAGATCCCTATAATCTTTGGTTGGATTTGCCGAACTGTTCAATCAAAGAGTTCCTGACCAATAAAATCCCATTGCTGGATTCATGGCCGGTTAATTCCTCCGCAAGCCCCATTAATTTCTTACAACATAAACATGTCACCCACATTCTTTCGATGTTTAAATCTAAATTCCCTGGTGCGGGAGGAGGTTCATGGGTGGACATGCTATGTAAACTCTCGTTCCCTTTTCCTAAAGGAATATCGAAGATATATAACCATATGATCCTGCCTCAGTCCTTCCAAAAACCTTCCTTTATATACTCTTGGGAAAAGGAACTTAACATCTCTTTGGCGGATGAAGAAGTCGAATCCATTCTTACTAATTCTCACGGATTCTCCAGGTGCATTTCTTTGCAAGAGAATTCATACAAAATATTAATACCGTGGTATAGAACGCCAGAACTATTATGCCATTATGGATCGTCTGACTCTAACCTTTGCTGGAGATGTAAAGCAGGGGTGGGAAACATGTCCCATATATTTTGGTACTGCCCTAATATTAGACCTTTTTGGGTTAAAATAGGGGACACATTGAAAGACCTAGGTATGATAAGGGGTCCCTTGTCTCCGAAAGAAGTCTTACTATCCTTTCCGTCTCAAAATTTTAAACCTACAAGACATGATCTGCTCCCTCTACTGTTTGGGGCGGCGAAATACCTGATCCCTCTGCACTGATTGCAGGTTACACCCCCCATTTACGTTGAGTGGTTGAATAAGGTTGACATGATTAGGCGGTTGGAGGAGCTCACTAGTTGGGAGACTTCCCAGCACTCCTATTTTCGTGAGGTTTGCTTTCCCTGGAAACCTACCTGGCCCGTTTAGCGGTTTTGTGGGTTAAAAATAACAACTACTTATTCTGTCATATCTTGAGCACCTCCTTCTCCTTCCCATTACTGTTTATCTCCTACCTCATTCAGGTTGTTTATTAATCTTGCCAACGCGCCGCAACACACATAACTTTGTTTTGGTATGTGATGTTTCTCATACATTATGCTCCCTTGTATTAATTCTTTTCTGATACTTTATTCAGATATTATTCATTTTCCTAGCTTAGGTCTCTTGTTGTCTAGGTATACTAGCGTTAGTTTTGTATTTGTCTTGTTATATATTGTTTCACGTGCCTTGATTTGTTCCATTGAGATACTATTGTCTTTTTATTGATATTGTTATGATATCTCAATTTCCTAGTCTATAATTCCATATGTTGCACTGATGTCATTTGTTTCTGTTCTATTTACTTAAATATAGAATGTTTAACCCCTTAAGCCCCGCGGGTGGTTTGCACGTTAATGACCGGGCCAATTTTTACAATTCTGACCACTGTCACTTTATGAGGTAATTACTCTGGAACGCTTCAACGGATCCCCCTGATTCTGAGTTTGTTTTTTCGTGACATATTGTACTTCATGATTGTGGAAAAACTTCTTCGATATCACTTGCGTTTATTTGTGAAAAAAACGGAAATTTGGTGAAAATTTTGAAAATTTTGCAATTTTCAAAATTTGAATTTTTAAGCCCTGAAATCAGAGCGATATGTCACACAAAAGAGTTAATAAATAACATTTCCCACATGTCTACTTTACATCAGCACAATTTTGGAACCAAAATTTTTTTTTGTTAGGGAGCTATAAAGGTTAAAAGTTGACCAGCGATTTCTCATTTTTCCAACAAAATTTACAAAACCATTTTTTTAGGGACCACATCACATTTGAAGTCACTTTGAGAGGTCTTTATGACAGAAAATACCCAAAAGTGACACCATTCTAAAAACTGCACCCCTCAAGGTGCTCAAAACCACATTCAAGAACTTTATTAACCCTTCAGGTGCTTCACAGGAATTTTTTGAATGTGGAAGAAAAAAATGAACATTTAACTTTTTTCACAAAAATGTTACTTTAGACCCAATTTTTTTTATTTTCACAGGGGTAACAAGAAAAATGGACCCCAAAATTTGTTGTGCAATTTCCCCTGGGCACTCAGATACCCAATATTTGGGGAAAAAACACTGTTTGGGCGCACGGCAGGGCTCGGAAGGGAAGGAGCGCCATTTGACTTTTTTGATTGTAAAATTTGCTTGAATAATTAGCGGACGCCATGTTGTGTTTGGAGAGCCCATGTGTGCCCAAACTTTGGAGCTCCCCCACAAGTGACCCCATTTTGGAAACTAGACCCCCCAAGGCACCTATCTAGATTCATAGTGAGCACTTGGAACCCCAGGTGCTTCACAAATTGATTCATAAAAATGAAAAAGTGTTTTTTTTTTCACTTTTTCATTTTTACGAATCAATTTGTGAAGCACCTGGGGGTTCCAAGTGCTCACTATGCATCTAGATAGGTGCCTTGGGGGGTCTAGTTTCCAAAATGGGGTCACTTGTGGGGGAGCTCCAATGTTTGGGCACACAGGGGCTCTCCAAACGCAACATGGCGTCCGCTAACAATTTGAGCCGATTTTCCATTCAATTTGTTAGCAGACACCATGTCGCGTTTGGAGAGCCCGTGATGTGCCTAAACAGTGGAGCTCCCCCACAAGTGTCCCCATTTTGGAAACTGTACCCCTCAAGGATTTTATTAAGGTGTATAGTGAACATTTTGAACCCAGAGGTACGGCACAGAATTTGTTTACATTAGGTCATCATATTGAATAAGTTGTCATTATTCTTGAGCACAAGTGCTCGCTACTTGAGTTTGCATCGGGTACTCAGGTATGCACCATGTACAGCTTGTGCTTGAGTGACATGCTCGAGTCCCTGCTCCGCATGTTTCACGGTTATTAGACACCCAAAAAAAAACATGCGGGGATCGCTCGTGCATGGCAGGCAATCCCCATAAAGTTTTTTGGCCGCGAAGCATATGGGGCAGAGACTCGAGCATGTCACTCAAATACCCACGATACTCAATGCATACCAGAGCACCCGATGCAAACTCAAGTAGCGAGCACTTGCTCTCAACACTAGTCGCCATATCGTCATCTTTTTTTCTTACTTTTGAAAAAAATCCCAACCCCAGCCCTAACCCTAGCACAACCCTAGCCCCAGCACAACCCTAGCCCTAGCACAACCCTAGCCCTAGCACAACCCTAGCCCCAGCACAACCCTAGCCCCAGCACAACCCTAGCCCCAGCACAACCCTAGCCCCAGCACAACCCTAGCCCCAAACCCAGCCCTAACCCTAGCCCAATCCTAACCCAAGAGTTTATTTTTGACGCCGTTCCTTGTGCGGTATAAGTGATTAGACGACTTTATTCTTCGGGTCGGTGTGATTACAGCAATGCCAGAATCATATGGGGTTTTTATGACTGACAGCTGTTACACACTAAAAGATGCATTTTTTGTAAAATCTAGTTTTTGCATCGCCATATTTTGAGAGCTATAATTTTTCCAGATTTTGGCAGACAGTCATGTGACGGCTCGTTTTTTGCGGGATGACTTGACGTTGTTATTCGTGCCATTTTCAGGCACGTGACATTTTTTGATCGCTTTCTATTCCGATTTTTGGGAGGCAGAATAAACAAAAACCAACAATTCAGGAATTGTTTTTTTGTTTTTTTTTTTTTATTCTGTTCCGCGTGTGGTAAAATTGATGAGGTAGCTTTATTCTTCGGATCAGTACGTTTACAGCGGTACCACATTTGTATCATTTTTCTATGTTTTGGCGCTTATACACAATAAAAGCTATTTTATCGAAAAAAATATTTTTTAGCATCGCTTTATTCTGAGAGCTATAACTTTTTTATTTTTCGGCTGATGGAGCTGTATGGTGGCTTGTTTTTTGCGGGACGAGATGACGTTTTCAGCAGTATCATTTTTATTTATATGCGTCTTTTTGATCGCGTGTTATTCCACTTTTTGTTTGGCGGTATGGTGATAAAGCATTGTTTTTTGCTTCTTTTTTTTTTTTTTTTTTTTACCGTGTTCACTGAAGGGGTTAACTAGTGGGACAGTTTTATAGGTCAGGTTGTTCCGGACGCGGCGATACCAAATATGTGTACTTTTATTGTTTTTTTTTTATTTTTTTTATAATATTTATTGATGGGTACATTATATTTTTATTTTTGGTGTATTATTTTTTTTATTTTTTTTATAATATTTTTGCACATTTTTTTTTTTTTTTTCCACTTTAAGACAGTTTATACTTTTTATTACTTTGTCCCACTCTGGGACTTTCACTTTTTTTTTCTGATCGCCTGCATGGCACAGGAATGCAGCACCATCCCTATGCCATGCAAGCTGTCAGAAATGCACAGTGTGAAGATTGCTTGGAGATGCACTGCGCATGTCCAAGCAATCTTCCTGCTCTCTGGTGACCCGGATGTTGTCATGACGACATCGGGTCGTCATGGCAACACCCGGGAAGCCTTTGCAGACTGCGCTGGAAGCCGGAAGAGGAGGTGAGTATCGCCGATCACCTCCCCTTGCCCCCGCAATGCCGCGATCGATTTCGATCGACTTCGATCGCAGCATAGCGGGGGTTAATGTGCTGGGAGAGGTGCAGGACTGCTCCCTGCACATAGTACCGGGTGTCAGCTGTGACAATCAGCTGACACCCGGCGGCGATCGCGCCCGCACAGCCTGTGTGCGCGCGCGATCGCGATGACGTACTAATACGGGTCTGGGTCTTAAGTCCCAGGGCACAGACGCATATTAGTACGTCAGATGTTATTAAGGGGTTAAAAAAAATGTTTTAAATGGAACCTTTATGGCGTCACTTAAAATTCCCTCATGGAACATTAGTGGATTAGGGAATGCCAAGAAAGGGAATATTGTATTCTCCCAGATACGTAAATCTCAAGCGCAAATAATATGCCTTCAGGAAACCCATTTAACCCCGGACACTGTGTCCAGAATAAACAAACCCTGGATACAGTGGGACAAACACGCTACACATACTTCTTATTCTAGAGGTGTAGTTACCATTGTGCATAAGTCAGTGGGATAGTCAGTTCAAACTGTCAAAAGAGACTCAACATATACAACCCACCACCAGCCAAAATGGATGTACTCCAACAGGCAGTGATTTTTGTATCACAGTACCCAGATGCTAAAATGTTATGTATGGGAGACTTCAATATGATTCTTAATACACACTTGGATAAAATGAGCCCTGCCAACACTAGGTCTGATAGTCAAGACACCGCTACTTTACATACTTTCATAACGGAGGTGGGTTGGATTGATTTGTAGAGGCAGTAGCACCCACTCAAGAGAGAATTTTCCTGCTACACACCTGCTGTTCGATGTTTATCTAGAATGGATCATATATTTGGAAACAGTACTGCATTTTCGGATTTAAGTAAAATTGAATATTCCCCTAGAACGGTGTCGGACCATGCTCCACTGATAGCATCTTTTCATTTGGGGGGTCCTAACAGACCCAAGAGGTTTTGCATACATCCGTTTTGGTTGTCTCTTATTTGAGAACATGATAGGATACCAGATCAAGGGGAAGTATTTATAGCAGGTCATGGGGACTTCCCTGACAGATTGATAGTATGGGACACACTTAAAGCATATATTAGGGGATGCGTTAAATCAACGATTTCATACATTAAAAGGGAATCGTCTATTGGGGAGCAGAGGCTTGGCGATGAGTGCAAATTATTAGAAGCTAAATATATTAACAATTCCTCAGATAATTCCTTACATAACTGGCTTGGGAAAGGGAGGGAGTACCTGACCCATCTGCAGGAAAAAGCGCAGAGAAAACTTTTCTTTTCAAGACAAACTTACTTTGAGCTGGGTAACCAATCGAGTAAATTCTTAGCATACATAGTCCAGCAAAATCAGATATCCCCATCAATACTAGCCATTAACACAAGGGAAGGTAGTCCGCTGCTTAAATCAGATCAGATTGCAAGCAGATTTGAAGAATACTATAGAAAACTTTATAACTCCCAATCCAACCACACTATAGAGGAAATTGATGAATACCTAAATCAAATAGAATTCCCTAAACTCTCTTGTGAACATCGGACACTCCCGGATGGAGATATCACTTTGGAAGAAATAAGGGAAGCAGCCATGTCTCTATCTAATGGGAAAGCATCGGGCCCCGATGGCATTCTTATAGAATTATATAAAAGATGCATAGACCTGATAGCCCCAGTTCTGTTGCAAGCATTTTCTGAAGCACTTTCGGGACGTTCTCTTCCCCAATCCTTCTATGATGTTACTATAGTATTGATCCCCAAGCCAGATAAACCAATTGAGGAATGCAGCTCCTATCGCCCTATATCCCTATTGAATACAGATTACAAAATACTTACGAAACTCATAGCCAATAGATTAAAAACAGTAATATTAAACATTATACATGAGGATCAATCTGGCTTTATGCCGGGAAGGTCTACTTCATCTAATATTAGAAGAGCTCAAGTGTTGACACAGATTGGCCATAAGTATCAGAAACCCTGGGCTATAGCTTCTTTAGATATGGCGAAAGCCTTTGACTCCTTGGAGTGGACCTTTCTACAGCGTGTGCTCCTGAAATTTGGGTTTTCTGATACATTTTGTAGCTGGATTAAATTGATCTACTATATGCCAAGGGATAACATTCTTGTAAATGGAATACTATCGGAATACTTTAACCTGCGTAGCTGAACTAGACAGGGCTGCCCCTTATCTCCGATGCTCTTCGCTCTAGCGATAGAGCCTATTGCCCTTAAAAAATTAAGTAGGACCACCTGGTGGAAGGTATTAGTGTAAACTCTAGAATAGATAAAGTGGGGTTATACGCAGACGACCTGATCCTCTTTCTAAACAAAATAGAACAATCCCTTCAAAGAGCAATTGACCTTATTAGTAACTTTGGGGAATTATTGGTCCTTAAAATCAATTGGAGCAAATCTGTGGTTATGCCACTTATAGATAACATAACTGAACCGGGTTTTTTTTGGATTAGAGGTACTACAAAAATTCAAATATCTAGGCATTATAATTAATCAAAATCCGATTATGGATCTGAAGGATAATGTGTACCCCATAAAAGATATGAGGAGGAAAAAATTTGAAAGTTGGTCCCAACTTCTATTGTCTGTGGCGGGAATAATTAGCTTAATCAAAATGATTATCCTTCCAAAATGTCTGTATGTATTAGAACATTCTTCCATTATAATCCCCAAAGATTTTTTTCGGAACCTGCACGGCATGATGGCGACATTTATATGGGGCTCAGCAAATCCCAAACTAAGTATTGGATCTCTGCAGAGACCCAAGGATCAAGAGGGTAACGCGGTGCCTGACCTATTTCTCTATTATTTAGCTGGTCAGATACGATATTTGAAGTGTTGGATAAGCAGTGATAAACTAACTAATGCAGAAGCGCATCTTATACATTTATTAAATCAGAATACACCATGGGCTATATTAGAAGGCTCTTACAGACCACCACAGGGCTTATTATTTGCACATAGCCTAGCGATGCAGGTGTGGCGCGAGAGTAAGCATATCGTGGGGTTTACTGATCAAATGGGAGAAACCCGAATACGGGATAATCCTGAATTTCCACAGCTTAAAAACCTACAGGACGTAATCTTCTGGAAGCAACACAGAATAACAACACAATCAGATTTTAGAAAACAAAATTTTATTATCATTTGATCAAATTCGTATAAGGTTTGGAATCCCTCATAGGGATTTCTGCAGATATCTACAAATGAGGCATGCCATAACACATCAATTCCCATATCCTAGAAAGCGAATATCTAAATATCCATTAATAGGAGTACTTAAAACTCAAGAACCTACAGGCGTGGTATCTTCTCTATATATACTTTTCTACTGAATTCTAAAATCACTTCTACCCAACTTTCTGTTGAGAGTAAATGGCGGCAATTAATCCCTTCTATAACTGATGATCAGTTGAATGATGCAATGGAAGCACATACGGTGGTGTCACCAGCCGCCAATAATAAACTTATTCAGTTATATATACTACATCAATCTTACCTGACCGCAGTGAGAATTCATAGAGTTGGTAGAATGGCGTCTGATGAGTGCCACAGATGTGGGGAATCAGGAGCAGATTTCTGGCATCTTATTTGGAATTGTGGAATAATACGCAAATATTGGGGTGAAGTGATAACTACCCTAGAACAGATAATTGGGATACCAATTGAATGCAGTCCAGAGTTATGTGTCTTAGGTGTTGTGGACGAGGAAATGTGGACACACTATGATGGGATATTCCTTCGGGAGGCTATATTTATGGCTAGGACAGCGATACCACTAAGATGGATGGGAGGAAAGTCTCCTACTATCAACCAATGGAAAAAACTACTGAATGATACAATACCGTATGAAAATATAGTATATAGGAATAGGGGATGTCCCCAGAAATTCTAAAGGATATGGGAAAGATGGTGTAACTTTCCCGTAACACACTTAAGGTGCTATGACTTCGTGAATCTCACGTTATGAGTCCTGATATATGCCCTTTTGAGTGCATGGGAAATGATATATGATATATATGGGCTGTAAGAGTGGACCTCTATTGAAACTGTAATTGCTATATGTACTGAATTCTGATAAGGAATGGGCCGGTTTAGTAAAGCGTGCAGTGCTCCACAATGAAGCTTATGTTTCAAACTGTTTGTTGTTTTTTTTCTTTTTCTTTCTTCTAACTGTTTGATTATTTAGAACGTGATGGAAATTGTATTAAACTGAGAAGGGTTAATGTTTAGATTATCCTGACCTTATATTATGACAGTATCTGTTTGTAACCATTATCCTGTGGAATTTTCCGATAAAAAGAGTTTAAAAAATAACCTGTCTTGGTATTGCAGACCCCCCAGTCCTCTAATAACCTTGGTCGCTTTTCTCTGCACCCGCTCTAGTTCAGCTATGTCTTTCTTATACACCAGAGACCAGAACTGTACACAGTATTCTAAGTGTGGTCGCATTAGTGACTCGCATAGAGGTAAAATTATGTTCGCCTCATGAGCATCTATGCCTCTTTTAATGCATCCCATTATTTTATTTGCCTTTGCTGCAGCTGTCTGACACTGGCCACCAAACGTGAGCTTGTCGTCCACCAATACACCCAGGTCTTTTTCAGTGACAGTTTTGCCCAGTGTTTTACAATTAAGCATATAATTATACATTTTATTTCCTCTGCCCAAGTGCATTTTCTTACATTTATCCCCATTAAAGCTCATTTGCCATTTATCAGCCCAAGCTTCTAGTTTACATAGATCTTCCTGTAATATAAAATTGTCCTCCTCTGTATTGATTACCCTGCAGTGTTTAGTGTCATCTGCAAACATTGAAATACTACTCTGAATGCCCTCTACAAGGTCATTAATAAATATGTTAAAAAGAATCGGGACCAATACTGACCCCTGTTGTACCCCAGTGTTAACTGTGACCCAGTCTGAGTGTGTTCCATTAATAACCACCCTTTGTTTCCTATCACTGAGCCAGTTCTTAACCCACTTACATATATTTTCTCCTATCCCCATTGTTCTCATTTTATGTATCAACCTTTTGTGTGGAACCGTATCAAAAGCTTTTGAAAAGTCCATATACACAACATCCACTGCATTTCCTTGGTCCAGTCCGGAACTTACCTCCTCATAAAAACTGATTAGATTAGTTTGACAGGAACGGTCCCTCGTAAAGCCATGTTGATATTGGGTCATGAGGTTATTCTTCTTCAGATACTCTAGTATAGCATCTCTTAGGAAACCCTCCAGGATTTTACCCACAGTAGAGGTTAAGCTTACTGACCTATAATTTCCAAGTTCGGTTTTTGTCCCCTTTTTGAATATTGGCACCACATTTGCTATACACCAGTCCTGTGGTACAGACCCTGTTATTATGGAATCTTTAAAGATTAAAAATAATGGTCTATCTATGACTTTACTTAATTCCTTCAGTACTCGCGGGTGTATCCCATCCGGGCCCGGGGATTTGTCAACTTTAGTGATTTTTAGACGCCGCCATACTTCCTGCTGGGTTAAGCAAGTGACATTTAATGAAGAATTTTTGTTATCACTAATCATGTTTTCTGTCATGTGATTTTCTTGTGTAAATACTGTTGAAAAAAAATCGTTTAGCATATTGGCTTTTTCCTCATGCAACATTTCACCCATAGTATTTTTAAGTCGGCCAACACTATCATGTTTTAGTTTCTTACTATTTATGTAGTTAAAGAATATTTTGGGATTATTTTTACTTTTTCTCGCAATGAGTCTCTTTGTCTCAATCTTTGCTGCCTTGATTTGATTTTTACAGAATTTATTTTATTTTCTGTATTTATTTAATGCCTCATCACTACCTACTTGCTTTAGTTCTCTAAATGCTTTCTTTTGTCACTTATTGTGCCCCTTACAGCTCTATTTAGCCATAGTGGTTTCCTCCTATTTCTTGCATGTTTATTCCCATAGGGTATATATTGTGCACAGGTCCTATTCAGGATGCTAATAAATGTCTCCTATTTGCTTTGTGTAGTTTTATGTCTCAGGATATCGTCCCAGTTTATTGCACTAAGAACCTCTCTCAACCTTTGGAAATTTGCCTTCCTGAAGTTTACTGTCCTTGTAACCCTTCTACTACACATTTTATTAAAGGATACATGAAAACTTATTATTTTGTTAACACTATTACCCAAGTGACCCCCAGCTCGTATATTTAATATGCGGTATGGCCTGTTGGTTAATATTGGGTCTAGCAGTGCCCCCCTTGTTGAGTCCTGAACCAGTTATGAAAGGTAATTGTCTCTCATAGTTGTCAGAAACCTATTACCTTTGCTTGAACTACAGGTTTGTGTTTCCCAATGTATTTCCGGGTAGTTAAAGTCCCCCATAATAATGACTTCTCCTTGAGTCGCTGCTTCATCTATTTGCTTTATGAGGATATTCTCTGCTGCTTCCATTATTTTTGGAGACTTATAACAAACCCCTATCAGTAATTTACTATTTTTCCCCCTCCCCTTATCTCCACCCACAGGGACTCTACATTTTCATTAGATTCATATATATTCTCACGCAAGATGGGTTTTAAGGATGATTTTACATATAAACACACCTCCCTCCCCCCTCGCTTGTTTGTACGGCCATTTCTGAACAGACTATAATCCTGTAAATTAACTGCCCAGTCATGGCTCTCATCCAGCCATGTCTCAGATATCCCCACCATGTCTTAATTATTTTCCAACAAAATTAATTCTAATTACTCCATTTTGTTGGTGAGGCTTCTTGCATTAGTGTACATGCATTTTATGTATCTCTCTGTACCTCTATTCCTTCTTACTATATTGACTTTTCTAACCCCACCTCCAGTTTCTTTATTTCTGCCCAGGTCACTATCTGCACTATCTTCCCCACCTGTAAAATGAATACCCCCCACCCCCCCAATCCCTAGTTTAAACACTCCTCCAACCTTCTAGCCATTTTCTCCCCCAGCACAGCTACACTCTCCCCATTAAGGTGCAGCCTATCCCTAACGTGGAACCTGTAACCAACTGAGAAGTTGGCCCAATTCTCTAGGAACCCAAACCCCTCCTTCCTACACCAACTCCTGAGTCACTTATTTATCTCCCTCATTTCCCATAGCCTCTCTGGCGTGGCACATGGTACACAAAGTATTTCAGAGAATACCACCTTGGAGGTCCTTACTTGAAGCTTGCAGCCTAAATCCCTGAAATCATCTTTAAGGCCCTTCCACCTACCTCTAACTTTGTCATTTGTGCCAATGTGCACCATAACCGCTGGGTCCTCACCAGCCCCTCCCAGCAATCTGTCAACCTGATCAGCGATGTGCCGGACTCGAGCGCTAGGTAGTCAGCACACTGTTCGACGATCCTTGTCTTTGTGACAGATTGCCCTATCTTTTCCCCTAATAATTGAGTCCCCCACTACCAGCACCTGCCTGGCCTGCCTTGCTCTCCTATTTCCCCCCTTACTGGAGCTGACACTCCTCCGACTTTCAGAGGACATGCCTTGCTGCTGCAGTGCTACCCCTGTACTGACACTCCCCTCAACTTTGCAAACGTATTGGAGTGTGCCAGATCAGGACTAGCCTCCCTTGCATTCTTCCCTCTACCCCCACTTCTAACTGTCACCCAGCTAGCTGCCTCACTGTCCTGCAGCTACCTACTACCACCCTCCCCCACATCTACCCCAGTGAGCAGCTGCTCAGTGAGCAGCAGATGCCTTTCCATATTGTCAATGGATCTCAGTGTTGCCTGCTGCTCATTTAGACCTCGTACCTGGGCTTCCAAACGCACAACGTGCACACATCTCGCACAGCAGTATGCACCCACGACCGGCTGTTCAAGGATTGCATACTTGTGGCAAGATGTACACTGGATAGCATTGTCAATAATGGAGCTCATTTCCTAATGGGGATTGCATTAGACAGAAATGTTAAGTAAAAAGAAATGTAAAGAATTAATAAAATACAGACAGCAATTCAGTCCAAATTCCTCCCTTCCAAACTCCGTGAATCCAAAGTCACTGAATCAGAAGTCACACACTTACTTCCGTTCGGACTTGCGCTCCAGTCACACTCAGCTCGTTCACACTTGCTAAGGAAGAAGATTTAAAGAGTTTTTTTCCCCCTTTAGCAGCAATCCAACCTACAGCTCAATGCACTTCCAAAGGACTGGATGCCCCAACCAGCTGCCCCTTATAAACCAATAATTATAACTCCCTCACCCTTAATGAACCCCTTGTGAGTATAGCTACACCTCAGGATTTAAGTGCAATGTAGTTAACCCTTAAACACGCAGGTAGTAAAATAAGAAACTGTAGAACTGTAGAGAGCAAATAGGTTTTAAAAAGCCCAATAAAATTAAACAGGTAGAAAAGCACTCAGCAGTTCACAATTCAGCAACTCACAGCAATTCACACTGATATTTTCTGCAGGATTCCCAAATACCTTTTCACTGAATCACAAGTCACACACTTTCTTCCATTTGCACTTACGCTCTGGTCACACTCAGCTCGTTCACAGTCGCTTAGTAAGAAGATTTAAAAAGTTGTTTTTTTTTCCTCTTTTGTAGCAATCCAACCTTCAGCTCAATGCACTTCCAATATATTTCTCCATACTGAATAATGGACCCCATGTAATGCTCCATACAGGATTCTGGCCTCCATATAATGCTCCATGCAGGATGGGCCCCATATTTTTATTTATTTATTTTACTCACTTATATAGTGCCATTAATTCCACAGCGCTTTACATACATTATCGTCACTGTCCACATTGGGGCTCACAATCTATATTCCCTATCAGTATGTTTTTGGAGTGTGGGAAGAAATCAATGCAAACACGGGGAGAACATACAAACTCCTTGCAGATGTTGTCCTTGGTGGGATTTGAACACAGGACCCCAGTGCTGCAAAGCAACAGTGCTAATGCTCCATGCAGGCTTGTCCCCATATAATGCTCCATCCAGAATACTGGCCCCAATATAATGCTCCATCCAGAATACTGGCCCCAATATAATGCTCCATCCAGAATACTGGCCCCAATATAATGCTCCATGCAGAATACTGGCCCCAATATAATGCTCCATCCAGAATGCTGGCCCCATATAATGCTCCATTCAGAATACTGGCCCCATATCATGCTCCATACAGGATTCTGGCCCCATATAACGCTCCATACAGAATACTGGCCTCCATATAGTGCTCCATGCAGGCTGGGCCCCAAATAATGCTCCATGCAGGCTGAGCCCCATATAATGCTCCATGCAGGCTGGGCCCCATATAATGCTCCATGCAGGCTGGGCCCCATATAATGCTCCATGCAGCCTGGGTCCCATAGGATGCTCCATGCAGGCTGGGTGGCATACAATGCCCCACATAATGCCCCACGCAGTCAGGGCCCCATATAATGCTCCACGCAGGCTGGGTTCCATATAATGCCCCTCTCAGGCTTGGCCCCATATAATGCTCCATTCAGAATACTGGCCCCATATCATGCTCCATACAGGATTCTTGCCCCATATAACGCTCCATACAGAATACTGGCCCCCATATAGTGCTCCATGCAGGCTTGGCCCCAAATAATGCTCCATGCAGGCTGAGCCCCATATAATGCTCCATGCAGACTGGGCTCCATATAATGCTCCATGCAGGCTGGGCCCCATATAATGCTCCATGCAACCTGGGTCCCATAGGATGCTCCATGCAGGCTGGGTGCCATACAATGCCTCACATAATGCCCCACGCAGTCAGGGCCCCATATAATGCTCCACGCAGGCTGGGTTCCATATAATGCCCCACTCAGGCTGGGCCCCATATAATGCATGCTACCACAAACCACAGGAGTTTTGTTGGCAAAGATAAAAAGACAAGTATTTTATTAAACATATACAGACATAGGACATACAAAAAGGAACAACCCGGCATAAGAAGTGGGGCTGCATAAATACATATAAGTAAGTGAACCAATCCTAAATAGTAAACCTAACAATGGATAAAAACAAGTGCCACAATATTAAACCCTTCGTGGGATAGTTGTCTGAGTGCTATATAGAAAAAGTCTAAAGTTTAAAGAACATTTTGTATATCTAGTGTAACAAATCGCATAAGCACTTAGACTCCCAAAATAAAGATTCAAATCATGATATTGCACGCTTACCCATTATTAAATAGCAGCCACACCAGAAAAAAATCCCCAACGCACGTTTCGCTTTGTATATTTAATCGCTTCCTCGGGGGGAATGCAAAAAAGGACCTTCCATGCCGATTTAAGTATGTTCAGGACCTGCGATCACATGGTCACAGTGGACCAATCACATAATGGTATGTCGGCGCATGCGCACTGAGCCGCGTGCGTCAGCCGCACCGCCCACGGCCATCAAGGCAGACTGCACGTGTCCGGAAGAGCAGGGTGAGTAACCATAGCTCCCAGACAACAAACAGGCTCCATAAAGATGCCGGGGGCGGAGCGGGGACAACAGACAGCGCAGCACACACGCGCACACCATTCAACACAGATTAATGGCAACAGCTAATACACATAAAGAGAAGGCACCAAATGACAATTGTAAATCCAGTCAAAGTGGTATGAATTCATAAATTGAAGGATGATGCCAATTCATGATGCAGGATAATAAATCAAGCTATGGAAGAGAAAAAGAAAAATAAATATACACAGGACAAGAAACATAATAAAACATTAAAAATGTGAAAACATAAAATAATAAAAATAAATGTACCAAAGGGTTACTGTTGTTCACAAAAACGGGGCGAAGCTTAACGTTTCATTAAGGCCATTGGGAAACATAGTTCCCAGTTCTATTATCCATTTGGCCTCTCTCTGAGCTAGAAGTTTTTTTATATTACCTCCTCGGATGCCACCATGGATGGCCTCAATTCCCCGTACCATGAAGGTTTTGGGGTTACTACCATGATGTTGCCTAAAATGGCGTGGGATAGTTTTTAAAGAAGGGATGTCTGTCACCGTCCTTGCTGCACCAATGTCTCTCACATGCTCCCTGATCCTAACCCGCATTTCTCTAGATGTGAGTCCAATGTATATTTTTCCACATCCGCAGGTTGCATGGTATATAACATTAGAGGTCCCACATGAGATGTATTCATTAATTTTATAGTTGCGGTTTCCCGAGGAATTGGAGAACTCAGTACTGCGAGAGACATTGGTGCACGCCAGACAGTGACCACATGGCACACATCCCTTTCTTGGTCCCCTTGACCCAAAAAAATTAGGTTTAGGCGCAACATAATGACTTTTAACCAGAATATCTTTAATATTTCTGCATCTCCAGGAAGTCATAAGAGGAGATGCTGAAATATACGGAGCCAATGAAGGTTCAGTCAATAAGATCGACCAATGTCGTTGCATAATTGTTCTCATAAGTTACCAGTCTTGATTATATGTGGAGATAAATCTAGGTGGTCCAAAATTTTCCTTTGATTTAATAATGGGGCGTAACAGTTTATTACGTGGGGTAGCCCTCGCTCTCCTATACCCTTGTTTAACACACCGTTTGCTGTAGCCTCTCTCCGCAAATCGTTGGGAAAGGTCCCTAGCCTGTTCCTCAAATTTAACCTCAGAAGAGCAAATCCGCTTCATCCTGAGAAATTGACCAACTGGGACAGCCCTAACTGTAGAAACATTATGTGCTGAATCAGCATGTAATAATGCATTCACTGATGTGGATTTACGATAGATATCAGTCTGGATATATCCTTGTTCGTCTACCTCAAGGGAAATATCCAAAAAATAAATTTTTTTAGCACTATATTGGAAGGTCAGTTTGATATTAAAGGGGTTGTCATTAAGTTGGTCCATGAATTGCTCCAGCTCAAAGGCGGTGCCTTGCCAAATAACAAGAAGATCATCAATATATCTTAGCCAGCACTGCACATGGTTGGCGGCCCGCGCCCCCGCATCACCAAACAAACACCTCTCCCAGAAACCAAGGAAAAGGTTTGCGTACGCGGGCGCACAGGCCGCCCCCATGGCAGTGCCGCGTCTCTGCAAATAAAAAGTGTCTTTAAAAACAAAAAAATTGTGTGTTAACACAAACCGGAGCAATTCAAGGACCAAATCACCCAATTGGCTGTCCCAGTTTGAACTCCCCAGGAAGAAGCGGACTGCTCTAATGCCATCTTCATGATCAATGCAGGTATAAAGGAATTCAATATCCGCAGTAACCAACAACATATCTGATTCCACAAAGATCCCGTCCACCCTTCCCAGCACGTCCGTCGTGTCCCTAACAAATGACGGCAAGGTTTCCACCATAGGTTTCAAATAGTAATCTATAAACTTACATATTGGTTCACATAACCCATCTATTCCTGACACGATCGGACGGCCAGGAGGGTCAACGGGATCCTTGTGGATTTTTGGAAGAAGGTAAAAGGTTGGAATTTTTGGGTATTTAACCATTAGTCCCTCAAAAATCTGTTTTGTGATAATTCCTTGATCAAAGGCTACGCAGAGTATGGAGTGCAGCTGAGCCGAAAAAGAAGCGAGGGGTGAGAAAGCTAGTTTTTCATAAATGTTTCTATCTCTCAGTTGTCTGAGAGCCTCTCTCTCATATTTGTTTATAGGCCAGATAACGATATTTCCCCCCTTGTCCGCAGCCTTGAAGACTACATCATCAAGTGCCTGCAGCTCCTTCAAGGCTTGTCTTTGTCTATAGCTGAGATTACCACGTCTTGGTTGTGTAGAGATTTTCTTGAAATCATCCAAAACTAATTTAGTGAAGATTCCAACAGCTGGACATAAGGACAAGGGGGGAAACCTCGTTGATCTGGGTATAACATCCTGAGGGAACATACCTTGTTTCTCAATACTCTGCTCTTGTAATAATTCCTCCAAAATGGAGAGGGCCTCCCGCTCAGCTGTACTATCCAGGCCAAAATCCAATGTACCACGATTATGTAGTTTTTTCATAATCAATTAAAGGGAGAAGATATAAAGATCTTTCATAGCTGTAAACAGATGAAATGGGTTAGTTGGTGCAAAGGACAGACCTCTACTCAGTACTTCGCATTGTGCTGGACTGAGATTATGTGATGATAGATTAATTACCTGTAGGCTTGTCTTAAGGCCCCGTCACACTAAGCGATGCAGCAGCGATCCCGACAACGATACGACCTGTCAGGGATCGTTGCTGCATCGCTAATACATCGCTGGTGAGCTGTCAAACAGGCAGGCTCACCAGCGATGAGGGGAGCAGCGATATCGTGGAAAGAATCGTTCCACGATGTCCTGCTCCCGTTCCCAGCCTGCTGCTTAAGCAGGAGCAGGCTGGTAACTATGGTAAATATCGGGTTACTAAGTGCGCGTGTGCCCCTAGTAACCCGCTGTTTACCATGGATACCACTCTGCTACCGTGCGCTGGAGCCTCCGCTCACCGTAGCAGAGTGGTATCTATGGTAAACAGCGGGTTACTAAGTGCCCGTGTGCCCCTAGTAACCCGCTGTTTACCATGGATACCACTCTGCTACCGTGCGCTGGAGCCTCCGCTCACCGTAGCAGAGTGGTATCTATGGTAAACAGCGGGTTACTAAGTGCGCGCGTGCCCCTAGTAACCCGATATTTACCATGGATACCAGCCAGATCGTTGGTCCCGCTGGTCACACACAGCGATGTGTGCTGGCCAGCGGGAGGCCAACGACCAAAAAATGGTCCAGGACACTTTGCAACGATCAGCGACCTCACAGCAGGGGCCTGATCGTTGCAAAGTGTCACACATAGCGACATCGCTGGTGAGGTCGCTCGTGAGTCACCAAAACCGTGACACAGCAGCGATCTCGCTAGCGATATCGCTTAGTGTGACGGGACCTTTAGTTTTTTTTATCCTGTTGATTGTTTGTCAAATTCTTACGTTTAGCAGCCAATCTAGTTTTGTTGTATATAAAAATAGGGGTTTGGCCATCATTTCCCTCCATACTTGTCTTTGTTTGACTTTCATCCACAGATGTAACGGATACACTTGATCCCGATCTAGAACGAGATCCAGGTCTAGTGTAATGCGTAGTACGTGATCGACTAGTATTCATCTTCCACTTATAAACCCGACTGGTCGCTTTATCATTTGAGTCTCTTTGGAACTTCTTAGTTTTAGTAGATACAATTTCTTTCTCCCATAATTGGAGATCATGATCTAACTCTTCACTGAGTTTTTTCAATGCGTCAGCTGATAATTCCTTTTTTAAGATCTCCTGTAATTCCTCTATTTCGTTTTCAAGACTATTCAATGTGGTTTGATTAAAGTTACATAGTAGTTCCATAAAACCTTTTGCACATGAGTCTGCTAAGTCCTCCCATTTGGACTTGAAAACATCATCTTCCAGAGGGAAGGACGGGAACACCTGCACCCTCAATCCACGGGGAATTAATCCTCTTTGAATGTACTTCTCGAGGAAGGCACGATTCCACCATGTTTTAATCCTTTTATTTAAAAGGCTCTTAAGTCTCACCACCGTTTGTTGTAAACCCTTGTCACTGGTATCAATCATAAAGCCAGAGTCATCCTTAAACACTTCATTCAATTTAAGGAGCCACGCCTGATCACGGGCCCTAAAGTCCATATTACCCTTTGAATCTGCTGTGAAGGACACAGAAAAATAGACAATTAACCATACATTCATCAGGTGCATAGTAATGAACCACTCTACCCAAGTTTGGGTCCCAAAATATGAGAAATACTGGCCCCATATCATGCTCCATACAGGATTCTTGCCCCATATAACGCTCCATACAGAATACTGGCCCCCATATAGTGCTCCATGCAGGCTGGGCCCCAAATAATGCTCCATGCAGGCTGAGCCCCATATAATGCTCCATGCAGGCTGGGCTCCATATAATGCTCCATGCAGGCTGGGCCCCATACAATGCTCCATGCAACCTGGGTCCGATAGGATGCTCCATGCAGGCTGGGTGCCATACAATGCCTCACATAATGCCCCACGCAGTCAGGGCCCCATATAATGCTCCACGCAGGCTGGGTTCCATATAATGCCCCACTCAGGCTGGGCCCCATATAATGCTTCATCCTGTATGGGCTCCATATAATGTCCCATGTTGTATGGCCCCCATATAATGCCCCATCCTGTATGGGTTCCATATAATGCCCCACCTTGTATGGGCCCCATATAATGCTCCATGCCTCCATACATAAAATAATCAAATACTCACCTCTCCTGCTGCTGCTACTCTGCTCTGCTCCGGACTCCTCAGCGTCGCCTTCTTCCTCCTCTCTGCGCTGTGACTGCGCGCCGGAGTACCCGACGGTGAGTGGGCCCCCCGTCTGCTCAGGGGGGCCCCGGCGCTTGCCTGGGTGCTGATGCCGGGCCTGGTTATAAGGTATAGCAGTACAAGATCACTGCTATTCCTTATGACCTGTCAGTGCTGCAAAATGTACTGTGCATGATCAAGCTATCTTGCTAGTGCCTGGTGACCCGAATGTCGACATGACAACACTGGCACTGAGTGCTGGCTGTCATTTGTCAGAATCAGCTGACACCTGGCAGCGATCACGCCCGCATAGCCTCTGTGCCCACGCGATTGCCAAGATGTAATAATGCGTATCTGGTCCATAAAGCCCAGAGCACACGGACGTATTATTACGTATAATGTCAGAAAGGGGTAAAAATAATTTATGTCTTTTGTATTATCAACCAAACCTGCTTCTTTGGTGCGATTTTTTTTTTTTTTTAAAGGTAGATTTTCTTCTTTTACCTTATATAAAGGTTCTCTGAATTAATGTTTAAGACATCTTTAAGCTTGTTTCAAATTCAGGAGATCATTTTGAACCCCTATAGTTAAGGATTTTTTGTGTAACCTTTCTAGAGTGCTTATTTGATAGAGCAAGGAGGAAACTTCTTTTTCTCTAACCTTTTTTAGGTGGGAACTTAGCGCGAGCAATTCACCTCGAATAACAGCTTTATGTGCTTCCCAAACCACTGGGGGAGGGGTGCCAGATCCTGAGTTTTCAAGGAAGTAGAAATCTAAAACCTTGGATATTTTGGTAATAATTTCCTCATTACCCAGCATAGATTTGTTTAACCTCCATGTAAAGTGAAGCTATGGCCAATTCCAAGAATACAGGTTCATGATGAGATAGCGTTATAAAACCAATTGAGGTAGATTTAATCAGGGACAAACACAAGCTTTGAAGAAAGATGTAGTCGAGGCTATGATATGTGGAGTGTGGATTAGAGAAAAAAGTTAATCTTTCATAGAGGTTGAGGAGGCTCCAGATGTCAATAAGTTGTAAGGAATTTAAAGATAAATGGATTCTTTTGAGGGCTCTTTATGATAAAGTGGAGAGAGCAGTGGAAATGTCAAAGAGTGGATTTAAAGTGGTGTTAAGATCTATACCTAGTATGAGAATGCCCTCTTTGAAGGAATTCAGGGTCTCTAATGTTCTGATGAGCCATGCTGATTGGCCCTTGTTTGGTACTTCAAGGTTACAGAGTGTGACAGTGGTATTAGTAACATATCCCTTAACAAAAACTTATCTGCCTTCTGCATCAATTAAGTGATGTTTTGACGTGAAGGGCAAAATTTTGGGTATTGCAATGCTAACTCCCTTAGCTGTAGCTGAGCTACACCTATGGAACCATAGACGAAACTTACCGTATTTTTCGGACTATAAGACGCACCAGACCATAAAATGCACCTAGGTTTTAGAGGAGGAAAAGAGAAAAAAAATATAAGCAAAAAATGTGGTCATGATGCCCTGTTAAGGGGGAGGGGGTCTGCTGCTGACACTGTTATAGGTGTAATGTCCCCTAATTCTGTTAATATCCCCATCCTGGTATATATGGCCTTCTCTTTCCTGTTATACGTGGCCCTCATCCCCATCCTGATATGTATGGCACCCCAATCCCCCATCCTGGTATGCAAGGCTCCCTCATCCCTCTTCCTGGTATGTACAGTATGGCACCCTTCATCCTGTTATGTATGGCCCCCCTCACACCCATCCTGGATTGTATGGCACCTTCATCCTCTTCCTGATCTGTATGGCACTCTTCATCCCTATATGTATGGCCCCCCTCATCCTGGTATGTATAGCCCCCCTCGTCCTGGTTTGTATGGCTCCCTACATCCATGTATGTATGGCCCCCTTCATCCTTGTATGTATGGCCCCCCTCATGCCTCATCCCTGTATGTATGGCCCCTCTCATGCCTCATCCCTGTATGTATGGCTCCCCTCATCCCGCTATGTATGGCCCCCCTCATCCTTGTATGCATGGCCCCCTCATCCTGGTAGCCGCACAGCAGCTAAAGTGTGCGCGCTATTAGGGAGAATGAATGGTCACTGCTCCCCATACACGCAGTCCCAGCATGGTGAGCAGTGACTATTCCATTACAGAGCGTGACACAACGCTGGAGGAGAGAGGAAGTGAGTATGAGTGTTTATTTTTTTTTTCTGTGCAGCGTGACGGGTATTAGGGGGTACCAAGCATACCTGAATGAGGTGGGCTTAAATACAGGGATGAAAGAGGCCATACATACCGGGATGAGGGGGGGCCATACATACAGGGTGCCATACTTACCAGGAGCCGGGCTGCAGGCACAGTGTGCCAGTTATTAAGGAAAATTAATATTCACTACTCCCCACGCCCATGGACGTGGGGAGCAGTGAATATTCATTTTCTTTAGTAGCGGGCACAGTGTAGGCTGCAGCAGGTGGCTGCTGCCTCCTATGCACCGCTATTCCGCCACTGTCGCTTCCCCCACCACCCACAGCCACAGTATTTATGTATATCGGACTATAAGACATACCCCCACTTTGCTCCAATATTTTGGAGGAAAAAATTGCGTCTTATAGTCTGAAAAATACAGTAGATCCAGAAATATTTGGAGTGCGGCCTGATTTGCAGGCTATTGAAGCATACTATGGAACCTTGATTTCCAAATGAAAACCTTCTGAACTGTGTCAATGACTGCCTTCTGGACATCTGTCAAGTCAACAGTCTTTCCCATGATTGTGGAGCCTACTGAAAAAGATTAATGGATCTTTTTAAACGCTTAGGAAGCCTTTGCAGGTGTTTTTTTGTTAATTATTTTAATTTGCTGAGATAATTAGTTTTGTGTTTTCATTGTCTGTAAGCCATAATCATCAACATTAGCAGAAATAAACACTTGAAGTAGATCACTCTGTTTTTAATGACCCTATATAATATATCAGTTTCACTTTTTGTATTGAAGAACTGAAATGATTTAACTTTTTGATGATATTCTAATTTAGTGAGATGCACTTGTACTTGTAACTTGAAGACATACTTGTAACTTGAAGGTGAGCATGTGGGTAAACATTTTGTAGTACAGAGTCAAAGAAAAATATTTATGGTGTGATGTGTTCACTACGGACCCTCTCTTTATCATAATTATATTCTCACCACATTTTACTATCACTTTCATTTTACTATTACTTAAACAAAAGCCAAGTTTTATGTCCTGCTACAGATAGATTATTGCAATGGTCTTCGGCCTTCCTGCAATTTATTGTAATTTCATCCCTCCAAGGAACATTTCTTCTGCAGGTTTATTCAAACACGACATAAACCAGTGCAGAGATCAACATAAACGTGGCCTTTCTGGCAATATGAGAAAACAAAACATAACTTATAGCACAGTCCATATACCTGTTGGGATCTGTCCCCTCAGGGTACAATCAACAGTCCTGCACAGTTGCACATAACCACTTCCCTGGAGGTCTCTGGCCTCTACACACACAGAGAGAGAAAAAAACCATCAGTGGCTGGGCATTAAATTTCCTGAACCAAACCCTTGGGGTGGAGATGTGGTGAGCAGACGCTGCTGCATGTAACAGAGCAGGGCTTGAACAGCACAGATGCCGGGGAAGCGGCCCTGTACAGATGCCGGGGAAGCGGCCTGGGCCCCGATAACGAGTGGGCCCCACTGATGGCCCAGGGCCATGTGACATGCCTGAGGCCCTGCACTGCCACATGACTGAGGAGCTGGACGGGACACAGGCCAGGGGGCAGGTGAGCGAGCTTCCCCAATCCCCATATAAAAAATATTTCTAATGTGTGTGCGCATGTATGATGTGAATGTCTGTGTATGTCAGTGTGTATGACTGTGTATATATATATTGATATCTGTTTTATATGTGTCTTTAAGAATGTGCTCAAATATGTATGTGTATGTATCTAAGCATGTCTGTATATTGTGTGTGTATATCTGTGTACCATGTTCATGTGTGTATGTGTGTGCATACCTGTGTGCCGTGTGCATGCGCATGTCTGTGTACTGTGTGTGCATGTCTGCGTATTGTGTGCATGTCTGCGTATTGTGTGCATGTCTGCGTATTGTGTGCATGTCTGCGTATTGTGTGCATGTCTGCGTATTGCGTGCATGTCTGCGTATTGTGTGTGTGCGTGTCTGCGTTTTGTGTGTGTCTTCGTACTGTGTATGTGAGCGTGTCTGCGTATTGTGTGTGTGTGCGTGTCTGCGTATTGTGTGTGTGCGTGTCTGCGTATTATGTGTGTGTGCGTGTCTGCGTATTGTGTGTGTGCGTGTCTGCGTATTGTGTGTGTGCGTGTCTGCGTATTGTGTGTGTGTGTCTGTATTGTGTGTGTGTGCATGTTTGCGTATTGTGTGTGTGCATGTTTGCGTATTGTGTGTTTGCGTGTCTGAGTATTGTGTGTGTGTCTGCTTATTGTGTGTGTCTGCGTATTGTGTGTGTGTGTGCGTGTCTGCGTACTGTGTGTGTGTGTGCGTGTCTGCGTACTGTGTGTGTGTGCGTGTCTGCGTACTGTGTGTGGGCCTGCGTGTCTGCGTACTGTGTGTGGGCCTGCGTGTCTGCGTACTGTGTGTGGGCCTGCGTGTCTGCGTACTGTGTGTGTGTGTGCGTGTCTGCTTACTGTGTGTGCTTGCATGTCTGCGTACTGTGTGTGCGTGCATGTCTGCGTACTGTGTGTCTGTGTGCGTGCATGTCTGCGTACTGTGTGTGTGTGCGTGTCTACATACTGTGTGTGTGCCTGCGTGTCTGCGTACTATGTGTGTGCGTGCGTGTCTGCGTACTATGTGTGTATGTCTGTGTACTGTGTGTGTGTGCGTGTCTGCGTACTGTGTGTGTGTGCCTATCTACATACTGTGTGTGTGCCTGCGTGTCTGCGTACTATGTGTGTGCGTGCGTGTCTGCGTACTGTGTGTGTGTGCGTGTCTACATACTGTGTGTGTGCCTGCGTGTCTGCGTGCTATGTGTGTGCGTGCATGTCTGCGTACTATGTGTGCGTGTCTGCGTACTGTGTGTGTGCGTGTCTGCGTACTGTGTGTGTGCGTGCATGTCTGCGTACTGTGTGTGTGCATGCATGTTTCCATATGTGAAGGATGAGGTGGCAGCCTGGGACCTGTGTTGTGTACCTATATTTCTCCGCCGTATCTGTGCTTCATGAATCGTGGTATGTGCTAAAGGCGTCTACTGAGACTCTTTCGCCCGGGGCCCACAAAAACCAGGAGCCGGTCCTGGTAGGAGATCTGCTATGTTCCCAAATGATAATCCGCATGTGCTATGCACATGCTGCGGAAATTTCCGCTGCGGTTATCATTGTGGAAAAGTCCGCAGCACTACCAATTATTTTGCGGAATCGCGGTGATTTCGCCACCATTGACTTGCATTGAATCGCTTAATATCCGCATGACTACATGTGCACATGTGGATATTAAGCGATTCAATGTGCGGATGGTACCCATGTCTGGATAAGAGGAGACTCTCCTCCAGACCCGGGTACCATAGTACCTGTAAAGAAAAAAAAAAGAATTTAAAATAAAAAATACATTATACTTACCTTTTGATTTGTCCCCAACCTCCATAGCGTCCTGGCTCCCCGGCAGCTCACGTTGGTCTAAAAGGACCTTCCATGACGTCATTTATTCATGTGACGGGTCACATAACCGCTGACGTCGGTGGTCGCGTGACCCGTCGCATAACTAAATTACGTCATGGAAGGTCCTTTTACACCACCACGAGACACCGTAGAGACCGGACGCATCGAATTAGGAGACCGGGGGCCATCGGAAGGTGAGTATATGGTTTTCTTTTTATTTTTTACCATTTTTATTCTTTATTTTAACAAACTTGGTCACTCTTTATAAAATCCATGCCGTTTGCTTGGATTTATATAGTTTTACCAAGTTGTCAAGCACTTTCCAAGTGATGCTAAAATCGCTTAGAAAGCTCTTGACAACCCGCATGCGAAATCGCATGATCAAAACCCTTCACAAACGTTTTGTCTGCCAGGTAGATGCAGAAACGCTCAGGAAAAATCTGGAGCATTTCTGCATCATGGGCACATAGCCTGACAGCCACTCACAAAAAAGATCCAACCCTGTCATGGCCGATTAACCCCTCTGAGCACATAACATGCTGGAGTCAAATGGTTTTCACATCACGGGAGATAGCAATCTGCGTGATGCATATCTCCCCCCTACTTACATTGCCAGTGATCCTTTCAAACCGTCCTGTGGCAGGTTTTGACAACTAGATGTGGTGTTCAGCTTTCACACCATTTATGGTTTCTGGTCTCCGTCAGAATACCGACTCTGGATCAATCTTACGGAACGGAAAACAATTTTTCTGACTCTCAGTTTTTCCTCATGCTGAGGAACCTTTAGCTTTGAGAACAGATGAACATCTCGACAGCGATGGCCTACTTTGAACCATTAGCAGAGCACATAGTGTGGTTGCTGACTTTGCCAGGCTAGTTAAACCTTGTGTCTGTTCACTTGGCTTGTTGCATTCCGTGACATGCTGTAACATTCCCAGAGTCCCCTATTCAAAAGAAAGAGACTAAAAAAGGCTTCTTTCAGGCTCATTATGGAGGAGAAAGTTTCTGCATACCATTTGTTTATTGTAAAGGAAGCGCAGTGGGATGTGCCTTCCTACACAGAATTCCACAGCAAAGGAGGGTATACTATGTAATATAGGTTTTCCTTAGTCAGCTTCTATAGCGGATAGATGCCTTGACACTCATCCTGACCGTGGCCAATGTCAGACATATACCTCTTGAGGGCATGCACCTACCAGTGAACACAAATGCTGTGTATACCTAGCTTCACAGTTGATCACATTAGTTTGAACTTCTTTAGTGCCAATGTCAAGTGTGACAGTGACATTTAACTGACTACTACATAGTGGTCCTCAGTTCTGTTGACCATCGGCCCTCCATGTAGTACAACCACAGGTTTCTGAAGGGTTATTGTAAAGTTTTTTGTTTTATTTTTAAGTAGTAAATGAAAACTCTATGTAAATTTGGAATCTCATAAGTAAACTGGCCTGTAGAGCAGAGTCAACATATCACCAACAGATTACCATTAAGTGAACGGCGCTAATCAGTGATGAGAGAACACTAAAATGCTCAGGTGCTCGTTGCTAAGGTCAGGCAAATCGTAATGCTCGGATGGTCAACACAAGCAGCCCAATGTTATTCAGTGGGAAACTCGAGCATTTTTCCGGCGGTTCCCCTGGAGTTCTGAAGGGGGCCGAAAAATTGGCCAAATCGGTGGAAACAGTGCTGAATTGTTATGGAAACAGCATGGGGAAGACCTCTGGAAGCATTGACTCCCTGGTCACTGCTGTTAACATTTTTACTCCACTTTTACTGACTGCGAATAAAACATACAAAAAGTAAGCCAAAATGGACTTTCCTTGAAAAAAATGGTAAGGAACATTCTTTCCAGGGTAATGACTTGTATGTAAAGCAAAAACACAAATGCTCCACCAAACGTTGGGTTATGTTCACACATAGCGTTTTTGATGCGTTTTTGCACTTTTGCATTGCTTTCAACAATGAAAAATACATACATCAGTAAATGTGATTTTAACATTTTACTACCTTATCTGGCCATATGGTGTTTAAGACATGATCAGACAAATCCTGTTTCATTTATGAAGGAGGTACTCTGAAAGTCGCAAAGCCTATTTTTACAAGGCCTTCACTTTGCCCTTACTATTGTTAGACAGCCGTCAGCCGGCTATGCTTTGTTGTTCCCATTATTAAGGAGTGGGTCTCTTATTGTCACGGGTGTAAAATAATACTTCTTTCTGTATTATTTTCTCTACTGAGGACTTCTCAAAGTATCAATATCACGATATTCTTATAAAAAAATGTATCTATTTATTCTTGGATTGTCCATTAAAAAGAATCAGATTGCAGCAGGTACATACAATAATTAGTTATAAAGTAATTGTCCATTTGTCCATAATTAGCTTAATTGTTGAGATTCACCCATCTTTCCTTGGATCCTGGCTGGTAAATCATGTCTTTGTACAGCACGTGTCCAGGCCTACGTCAGCTGCTTCTCAGCATGCATGAAGATTCTTCTTGTGGGGTGGGAAGAACAAGAGAGCCCCCCCTTTCTGTACCATGGGCTTTTATAGCCAGTCGTATGGCACACCTGTTCTACATATGGTAGTGAACTAAAAATACACACACAAATAGCGCATGTCAACTAGACACGATGGCTGATGCAATCCTTGTATAGAACTCAAAATTAAGGATAAAATGAATATCCATTATTAATTAACATTCCAAATGAATTTCCATAATTAACCATTTAGCAACGGGTGTGTCAGAAGTGGCAGACTGTCGCCCTGCAGTTGGCTGCAGGAGATCTCTACTTTTGGCATTACAGACATCTTACAGACTGTCTCTAGGACCTAGCGGCTACCTTCCTCTTGTTAAATAGCTCCCTGGTCTGGGTGTATAAATACCTGCTGTGTATCATAGGGAGGTACTGGCAATATTCATTTACTTCTTGTGAAGGCTTTTGCAAGAGCAGTACTGCTTCCTCTCTGGTGCCTGAGTACGTGTGCGCATTTGTTTGGAGTTGTCTAAAGCTAAACAATTTCCCCTGTTTGTCGTCCCTTATTGCCTTTAGTGTTCTGTGGGGATCGACTACTGGTCATCTCCTCCCTTCCCTAGCCTGAGTCTAACGCCAGGGAAGGACAGAGCGAGGTACGCGTGCGACGATTGGTGAAGAGCCAATATAGGGTCGATAGGGGAGATGGGATGACATTATACCAGACTAGGAGGTTTCCACTCCCCCCTTTCCCTAGAGTCTGGGCTCTCTTTTTCTCTTCCCTTTGTGTTGCTCTAAGTCTTTCCATACTTTGCATGACGTTATCGCCGGCCAAGCACATTTTGAAAAGGAAAAAAAAAACAAAAAAATAACCTGACACTTTTTTTCTCTGTGTGTTTTTGGGCGTGGACCTTTTTTTTTCCTTTCTCCCCTGGTTTGGGTTCAGTTGCAGAGCTCGCAGAGTAGTTCCGCTCTCTGTCTCTGGAGGTGAATGACCAGGTTGCCAATGTTGGGTCTCTGCATGTAGGCCTGCCCAGCCTGAACCCAAGGTTGCCCTCCCGGACAGGTATTCTGGAGGTAGGGACAAATTTTTTGTAATCAAGGAGGCATGCAAATTGTATTTTGAACTTCGTCCCTATTCCTTCTGAAATGAGGAGCAACGGATTGGAATTGTGATCTCTCTACTGCAGTGAGATCCTCAGTCGTGGGCGTTTTCTTTACCGCAGGACTTGGTTTGTCTCCAGTCTTTGGAGGTTTTTTTTGAGGCTCTGTCCCTCATCTATGATGACCCTGACCGAGTCGCCTTGGCTGAGTCGGTTAGTGTAAATGTACAATTCAGAATTCTGTATATGGGCAACGGATTCCAAATGGAATGACTCAGCCCTTAGAAGTCAATTTTGTGAGGGGCTTTCTGAAAGGTTGAAAGATACCTGAAACCCCTCAGTCCTTGGAGGCTGCCATGCCGTTGGCCATACGTCTTCATAGATGCCTTTGGGATAGACGAGTGATACCACCTTCTCCGAGGCCTTCTGGTCGGGGTTGTGTACCTCTGCAGGGGGAGCGGTCTAGGGGTGTACCAGTACTGGGGGAGGTGGAGGAACCCATGCAGTTAGGGGGTATCTCTGCATCATACATCTCCCTGAAGATTTGCAAGAAAATATGCGTATTTTTTTTGTGGGAAAAAGGGACATTTTGTTGGGACCTGTCCTTCAATTCCTAAACAAAAGGAGACTCGATTAACTCTTGGTAGTCTGGAGTTGGATAACCAAGGGGTGCATTTGTGGCCAACCTGCAGTTCCAGCTTTGTCCTGACAGCAGATGTGGTGCTAGAGAGCAAAACCGAGAAAATTTCTGTGTTTGTTGACAGTGGTGCCGGAGTCGGCATGGTTGATGCTGAGTTTGTGAAAACTCATGGTCTTGCTTGCTGTACTTTAGATAAACCTATTTCCATTTTCCCCATCGACTTGGCACCACTTGCTCAGAAAGCATTTACTCAGATTGTACATAATGTAAAACTGAGGGTGGGGTGAGTTCATTGTGAAATATTTCCTTGCTATGTCTTGGACAATCTTCCCACACCGATTGTTTTGGGTATTTCCTGGCTTGTTAAACATAACCCATTGGTGGATTGGCAAATGGGAGATTATTGAATAGGGAGATTACTGCCATGAGAACTGTTTAGATATTTCCCTTGCTACTGTCTCTACGGAAATATCACCTGCTTTTCTGTCTGGTTTTGAGGATGTTTTTTCTGAGAGGGGGTGTCAGGATTTGCCTCCTCGTCGTTTTTATGACTGTCCTATTAAACCTAGCCCCGGAGCTAAACTACCGAAGTCCAGACTGTATAATCTTTCTGGCCCTGAGAGACAAACCATGAAGGATTTCATTGCGGAAAGTCTGGAGAAGGGACATATCAGAACCCAATCTTCGTCCGTGGCGGCAGGGTTCTTCTTTGTGAAGAAAAAAGATGACTGTCTACATCCCTGTTTAGATTTCCGGGCATTAAATCAAATTACTATCCTTGGCCAATACAATCTTCCTCTGATTCCTGATTTGTTCATCAAGGTTGTTGGAGCTAAGGTAGTCTCCAAGTCGGATTCAAGGGGAGCCTCCAATCTGGTTAGAATCAGAGAGGGGGAAGTCCAGAGCTGTAAAGTCGAGGTCGGTGTCCATTTTGGTGGAGTCTTAATCGTAGTCGGTATAAAATGCTGGGCTGTGGAGTTGGTAAACCAAACCTTCGACTCCAACTCCGACTCCTCGATTTCCATGACACCCACTCCAACTCCGACTCCACGATTCCATCGTATATTGCTTTGGAATTCCTAACTAAATAAACCATCAATTCTCTCCCTAGCTCAGCAGCACCTCTCCCTACTCTGCCTGTCTGAAGGGTAGGGTCTTTATGACCGACAAATCTTGAATCTGGAATTTCTATGAACAATAAAATATTTCAGTCTATGTGAAGAAGCCAGTGCCAGGTCCTACTTGTGCACCGAAGTATACCCAGAAGTGTAGTGTTTGGTATCATAAGTATTTTTTCTCAGGAGTTGGAGCCAAAACCAGGAGTGGGTGATAAATGAAGAATTTGTGCTTTTGTTTCTATTTTATACCTTTTCTTTGATTGTTCTTCACCTGGTTTTGACACCCACTCCTGAAAAAATATACTGACCAAATACTGACCAAATACTCATAGTGGGGCCGCGGCCAAATACGGATAGTGGGGCTATGGCCTAAGGCCAAGGATTGAAACTCACAACTTAGTCATTGAATTCGGGTTTTTTCTTTTTGTCCCATTGCCACAGGTATATAAAATCCAGCACCTAAATATGCAGCCTGCCCCTTCAAACATTTGTAAAAGATTGACTCATTTTAAAGAGCATCCTGAATTCAGCATGTTTCTGTAAGGCCTCATACCCATATGTGAGAAAAAAAAGGTCCGTATTCTAGACCGAAGAAACGGACGAGTGCCATGCGAGTGTCATGCGACTGCTATGCGATTTTTCACACCTAGCATCCGTATGGCATCTATATACAATGCGTTTTTTTTCTCTGCAGCTATTATTCTGCAATCACTTACAGGATCATTTACAGTGTTCTGTGCTACAGAATGGTAATGTATCCGTAAAAATCAGATGGCATACAGATGGTCCGTATGCCGTCCGTTTTTTTTCCTCGCACCTATTGACTTGCATTGGCGAGTCTCGTCCGAGATACGCGGCAATATGCAGCATGCTGCGATTTTTTTTCTCAGTTCGATTTCAGCTGAGAAAAAAAATCGCAAATTAGATGTAACCCATTGATTAACATTGGTCAGAGTGCAATCCGATTTTTTATCGGATTGCACTCTTCCGTTTTTCTCGCAAGTGAGCCCTAATAACATGTTGTCACAAGTCAGTTCATGAAAGTCCAAAACAGACATGGTTGGGTGAGTTTGGAGTGGAAGAACTTGACTGACCTCAACTCTATCAGATACATTTTGGCTGAACTAGAGATTACAAGCCAGGTCCTCTTGTCCAACATCAGTCGCTAACCTGATAAATTCTCTTCTGGATGAATAGATAAAAAATTGCACACAAAAAAAAAAGTTTTTTTTTAAATGCCTTCCAAATGCGTGGGAGCTGTAATATTTGCAAAACGAGATCAACTCCATATTAATGACCATGCATTTAGAATGGAATATCATAAAAGCTCCTTTGGGATTAATGTGTATGTGTCCCAATTGTTTTATCCCAATAGTGTGTAATAGGTTCTGCATGTGTAAATCTTAAGGTGAATGAGAATTATAATCAGTTTTTGTATAAATTGTAGGAAACTATAAACAAAAAGAAAAAGCAAAAAAAACAGTCCATTGGAAGACGCCGGTAACAGATAATGAAGATGAGGAGGTGCAACCAAGGTAAGCAAGAAATATGGCTATCATTCCGGTATTGTTACATTGTAGTATAAGGCTCTGTTCACATGTCCAGTAGTTATTTCCATTTTTGGATCCATTTGATATGATAAAAATGGAAATATTCAATGCAAAATTATGTCATTTAAATGGGGACGAGAATGTCTTAGGCTGTGTGCCCACGTAGCGTTTTTCAAGCGTATATGCTGCGGAATTTCCGCAGCGTAAACGCTTGTAAAACGCATGTATATCCGCCCCCCATTGTCCCCAATGGCATTCCGCAATGTCAATGCCCATGCTGCGGATTTTTCCGCAGCGTATATGCTGCGGTCAAAAATCCGCAGCATGTTCATTAATTTTGCGGAAGCGCTGCGGGATCAATGTGCGGATGGTACCCAAGTCTGGAGGAGAGGAGACTCTCATCCAGACCTGGGTACCAAAGAACTTGTAAAAAAAAGAAAAAATAAAGTTTATACTTATCTTCTGATGTTTTCCCTCCGTCGCGCTGTTGTCTGAAGGACGTGCCACGTCATTGAGTCATGTGACCCATCACATGACTCAATGACGTCACCGCAGGTCCTGCACACAACAGCGAGAGCCGCTCAAGACTCCGGACGGGGCAGAGAATGCATCGGTAGGTGAGTATAAACTTTATTTTTTACCATTCTGATTCTTTTTTTTAACTATTACTTGGTCACACTATATAAATCCATGCCGGTTGCATGGATTTATATAGTATGAACAAGTTGTCAAGCACTTTTCCAAGTGATGCTTAAATCACTTGGAGAAGTGCTTGATAACCCGCATGCGGAAATGCATGCAAAGACGCCTCACAAACGCTTCTACCTGGCGGGAAAACCGCATGTAATATCCGCATGCGATTTTCCCGCCAGGGAGAAGCGTAAAAAATATGCTTCAGGTCCGCAACGTGGGCACATAGCCTTAAATTGTCTTCTTTTTTTACTACATTCCATTTTTTTAGCATGATAAATGTGAGGAGCTGCCCATTTTCTAAAGACTATGATACTTTTCCAGCAATGGACCACCATTTTTGTTAATATTATTATTGTGTTTTATTAGTGATTTACTTGTCATGTTTTATATAGTTCTGCTAACTTGTCAGTGTGTACACTAGATTCACTTGTAAAATGTCCAGCATTCCACTAATCTGTATCTCAGGACATCTTTATCACAGGAGTCCATTGTTTCAAACAGCCAATGGTCTCATTAGGTGAGTGGATTGAGACACAGTGGAGCCGTCATCACAGGGGGTCTTACATCTTTTCTCAAATGAAGGGTTCTAGAATATTCTTCATTGCTTTTGGCTTACAGTGAATGCTTGAGTGGGAGGGTGATCACTTCTGTGCTGGGAGGGGGCTGACCCCAGAGATGTAGAGAAAAAGACATGTTTTAGTGGGAGAGTTGATGGAAGGACACTGAAGAGATAGGACCTATGGCTGTGGCAGAAGAGATGATGGATGGATGGCTTGTGGAGTGTTGGAGCTCAGTTATCAACTGATCCCAGGTTGAGAACTTAAGGACTGAGAGAACTGTATTTTGGCCATTTACTTGGAATGCAAAATTATGTCATTTAAATGGGGACAAGAATGTCTTAAATTGTCTTCTTTTTTTACTGCAGTCCATTTTTTTAGCATGATAAAAGTCAGTGTTACATGGATTTTAATGGATGTCATCTGCCGTGCCACCTGTTAACTAATTGTTTTTTAGAACTGTGAATGCCCAGAACACTGGATAATTCAAAAATCACAGAATGCAAAAATACCCCACAGGAAACCCAAAACAGTATTTCAATGTGAAAGTAGTGGACAACCCCTTTAACTGTATTGACTGAACAGTACCATTATATGCCACCATAACATTACTAAATATGTAACTGTAACGAATACTGCCATAAAGCTAGTAAATTATAAAATAATACTTTTCTAACATGACTTTAGCACCACCATACTGTAACTGAAAAGCAACATCATATTGTGACTTGATTGCTTGGGGGCTCAGCAGTTGGATCCCCAGCAATCAGTATGTTGTCACTTAATTCTAATTCTCATATAGAAGTTGGCTAAACCTATAATTTGGTCTTGAATCGGTTGACTATCTAATGTCTGTGGGGGCAGGGCTGATTGTAGCTTTTTTGTTGCCAGACGTGAATATTCAAGTGTCACTGCTCCCAGCAGTTCAATATAAACCTGTAATGAATAGACACAATTCCATCATTGTTTTTTTTGGAGTTTTGCTTTTAAGATATTGATTGTGTGGTAAAAGTGACATGTGAACATGATTCTCCAGGTCATTGCAATTACAGCAGTACCAAACTATCATAGATTTTTACTTTTTGTAAAAAAAAATGAAGATTTGGTTTGTGATGCCATTTTTGAAGACCTGTTATATTTTTATTCTTCTGTCCATAGAGCAATGTGAGGGCTGTTTCTTGCTTTGTAAGTTGAAATATTTATTGAAATCAATTCTGAGTGCAGAGAACATTTTGATGGCTTTTTGCTGCATTTTTAGGTGTGAAAAAGCAGTTCTATTACTTTTTTCTCTGTACTGTATGGCTAGGTTGACACATGTTGGGTTTTTCAGTGTTTTTTGCTGCAGATTTTTATGCAAATTTTCAGCTGCATTTTGCAGTACCAGCAAAGTCTATAAGAAACCAGAATTCTCTATTCACACATCTTTTTTTTGCGTAATTTGGGCCTTGGTTGGGTTTTGGAAAATATAGCATGTCACTTCTTTTAGCGTTTTTCCCCCATAGGAAGTAATGGGTGGGGAAAAAAATGCTGAAAAAACGCAGGTAACGTTTTTTCAGCGTTTTTGATGGCAAAATAGAATGGGGTTCTTTTTTCACAGAACTTTATGTACATGCATAAATAGAGTGTGGGGTTTTTACTCACTTGGGTGTGTCAGGAGCAAACAGGAAGCATTTTCCTTTAAATGTTCTTGTCAGTTTATTACTTCATAAACCAGACAAAAGCGTTCCTTTCCTGTGTTATACAGTTCAACTACCTTTTCCCATAGATCCATTGACAATTCTTTTACTTTCCCCATGACTCACAATCCACAAACGTCAGTGGCTGAATGAAAGATGCAAGAGTCTGTCTGGATCCCAGAAACTCACTCAGCTTTTATGCACACATACTGATTACAAGCAAACAGGTCACAGGTGAGGGTGTTACCTTTAGTAGCCATTCAAACCCATTTGTGACAAATTCTGTGCATGTTAAAAGGCCAAAATCACCAGGGTATGTGAACTTTTGATCAGGGTCATTTGGATGTTTTTGGTTGTCATTAAGATTTAAAAAGAGAACACAGTAGTTTGACAATAAGTGGCTTCACCCAACCAATAACCATGAGTGGAGAAAAAGTTTTTTGTTATCATTCATATTCTCTGAAACAAGGCCAAGTAACCAAAAATTTTGCCGGGGTATGTAAACTTTTGAGCACAACTATAGCTTCCCTGCTCTATGTTCTTCCTGGAAGTTGAAATCCTGTAGGGCTAAAAACCTAGGGTGACCCTAGCGTTTTTTCCTTTTTTTTCCCTTCATTCATCTGAGTGGGGCATGGTCGGATACAAATCTAAACTTTCGTGCGATTGTACCGTAACGTGTCCACCACCCACTTTATGGCCAAGCACTCCTTCTCTATGATAGAATATTTTTTCTCGCATGAGTACAGCTTCCCACTCAGGTAGAGAACAGGGTCCCTGTGTATCTCCTGGGAAAGGACTGCTCCTAATGTGACATCTGATGCTTCTGTTTGGAGTATAAATTTTTTCTTGAAGTTGGGGGCAACCAGAACCGGTTGCCTACACAGAGCCACTTTCATTTCTTGAAAGGCCGTCTCCGCCTCTCCAGTCCATTTGGCCATGGCTCATTTTGTTCCCTTAATGAGATCAGGGGTGCGGCCATCATGACGAAGTTTGGGATGAACCTCCTGTAGTATCGCACGATTCCCAGGAAGGTTCTAACTTGCTTCCTCGACAGTGGTTTCGGCCAAGCTTGGATTGGTTCCAATTTAGTGATTTGGGGTTTGATCTCGACTCTACTCACTACATATCCCAGGTATTTGACTACTACTTTTCCCATGGCACAATTTTTTCAGATTTATTGAAAACCCCGCCTTCTTTCGAGCATCAAACACCACCTGGACCTTTTCCAGATGACTTTTCCAGTCCAGTTTGCAATATCATCCAGGTACAGTTAGGTGCATATATATTTGGACAGAGACAACATTTTTCTAATTTTGGTTCTAGACATTACCACAATGAATTTTAAACAAAACAATTCAGATGCAGTTGAAGTTCAGACTTTCAGCTTTCATTTGAGTGTATCCACATTAAAATTGGATGAAGGGTTTAGGAGTTTCATCTCCTTAACATGTGCCACCCTGTTTTTAATAGGACCAAAAGTAATTGGACAATTGACTCCAAAGCTATTTCATGGACAGGTGTGGGCAATCCCTTTCTTATGTCATTTTCAATTAAGCAGATAAAAGGCCTGGAGTTGATTTGAGGTGTGGAGCTTGCATTTGGAAGGTTTTGCTGTGAAGTAAACATGCGGTCAAAGGAGCTCTCCATGCAGGTGAAACAAGCCATCCTTAGGCTATGTGCCCACGATGCAGAAATGAAGCAGAAAATTTCTGCAGCATTTCTGCATCTCCCTGGCAGAAAAAACGCATGCAGATTGTGCATGCGTTTTTCCTGCCAGGGATATGCGGAAATGAAGCGTTCTTCATTTGCATTTCCGCATGCGGGTGTCAACCGCTTTCCAAGTGATTTTAGCATCACTTGGAAAGTGCTTGACAACTAGGTCACACTATATAAATCCATGCAACCGGCATGGATTTTTATAGTGTGACCTTAAAGAATGTTAAAAATAAAAAAATAAATCTTTACTTACCTTCCGATGGCCCCTGGTGTCTTGCTGCGCTCATGTGCTGGCTGCCGGTACATCGCGGGACACTGTACTGAAGGACCTGCCGTGACATGACTGTGACGTCAGCGTAGGTCCTACAGCCCTTCGCGATCTGCTCGCTAGCACAGGGAAGGAGTCCGGGGGCCGTCGGAAGGTGAATATAATCTTTATTTTTTATTTTATTCTTTTTTTTACAAGTTTTATGGTACCTGGGTCCGGAGGAGAGTCTCCTCTTCTCCACACCCGGGTACCATCCGCACATTAGAACGCATGGAAGGCGCATGTACAGATGCAGTGATGCATTTTTCATGCTCTCTAATGCAAGTCAATGGCAGCGAAAACGCAGCGCTACCGCAAAATTAATGGACATGCTGCGGATTTTTGAGCGCAGCATAAACGCTGCGGAAAAATCCACAGCATGGGCATTGAAAGTGCGGAATTGCATTGGTGACCATGAGGGAAGGTTTCCCAAGCGTTTACGCTGCGGAAATTTCGCAGCGTAAATGCTTGAAAAACGCATCGTGGGCACACAGCCTTAAGCTGCAAAAACAGAAGAAAAAAAACATCCGAGAAATTGCTACAATATTAGGAGTGGCAAAATCTACAGTTTGGTACATCCTGAGAAAGAAAGAAAGCACTGGTGAACTCATCAATGCAAAAAGACCTGGGTGCCCACGGAAGACAACAGTGGTGGATGATCGCAGAATAATCTCCATGGTGAAGAGAAACCCCTTCACAACAGCAAACCAAGTGAACAACACTCTCTAGGAGGTAGGCGTATCAATATCCAAATCTACCATAAAGAGAAGACTGCATGAAAGTAAATACAGAGGGTTCACTGCACGGTGCAAGCCACTCATAAGCATCAAGAATAAAAAGGCTAGACTGGACTTTTCTAAAAAAAACATTCTTTGGACAAATGAAACCAAGATCAATCTCTACCAGAATGATGGAAAGAGAAAAGTATGGCGAAGGCGTGGTATAGCTCATGATCCAAAGCATGCCACATAATCTGTAAAACACTGCGGAGGCAGTGTGATGGCTTGAGCATGCATGGCTGCCAGTGGCACTGGGTCACTAGTGTTTATTGATGATGTGACACAGGACAGAAGCAGCCGAATGAATTCTGAAGTATTCAGAGCCATACTGTGTGCTCAGATCCAACCAAATGCAGCCAAACTGATTGGTCGTCGTTTCAGACTACAGATGGACAATGACCTAAAACATAAAGCCAAAGCAACCCAGGAGTTTATTAAAGCAAAGAAGTGGAATATTCTTGAATGGCCAAGTCAGTCACCTGATCTCAACCCAATTGAGCATGCATTTCACTTGTTAAAGACTAAACTTCAGACAGAAAGGCCCACAAACAAACAGCAACTAAAAACCACCGCAGTGAAGGCCTGGCAGAGCATCAAAAAGGAGGAAACACAGCATCTGGTGATGTCCATGAGTTCAAGACTTTAGGCAGTCATTGCCAACAAAAGGTTTTCAACCAAGTACTAGAAATTAACATTTTATTTACAATTATTTCATCTGTCCAATTACTTTTGGTCCCTTTAAAAACAGGGTAGCACATGTTAAGGAGCTGAAACTCCTAAACCCTTCATCCAATTTTAATGTGGATACCCTCAAATGAAAGCTGAAAGTCTGTGAACTTCAACTGCATCTGAATTGTTTTGTTTAAAATTCATTGTGGTAATGTCTAGAACCAAAATTAGAAAAATGTTGTCTCTGTCCAAATATATATGGACCTAACTGTATATCATTGAGTATTTCTTATGGGGTGCAAGGATTCAATCCATGACTCTCTGGAAGGTGGTAGGGGTTCCCTGCAGTCCAAACTGCATCCGAACATATTGGAAGCATCTGTCCGGCATAGATAACTCAGTCTTCTCTTTAGGCTCCCTGTGAAATAGGGATCTGCCAATATTCCTTCATCAACTCCAAGGCGGTTATGTACCTTGCTGGCCCAAGTCTCTCGATCAGCTCATAGACACGCTGTATCGTATATTGGTCGAATTTGGAGACCTCATTCAACTACCGATAGTCATTGCAGATTCTCCATTCGCCATCTCGTTTTGAGACCAGTACAGTTGGGCTCGACCAACCGCTCTTGGATTCCTCAATGACCCTGAGTTTCAGCTTACGACTCACTTCTATGGAGAGCAACTCTCGTCAGGCCTCAGGAATCTGATAGGGCTTCAAGTTCACTCGCACATGAGGCTCCGTCAGAACCTCGTGCTTTATAACCTTTGTGCATCCCGGAAATTTTGAGAACAGATCCCTGTTCTTCTGTAGCAATTCCCGACACTGCTGTTTATGGTCTTTCATTAGTGTCTCCGCTATTGCGACTCCTCCAACCTCGCCTTCTGGTTTGGCCAACAAGCTCGGAGCTTCAACAGCCTCTATGTCTTGCCACGGTTTGATGAGATTCACGTGATGGATCTGGTATGGCTTACGTCATCCTGGTTGATGAATCTTATAATTCACTTCGAAAACATTTTTCACCACCTCATAGTGCTATTGCCACTTGGCCAAGAACTTGCTTTCAACAGTAGGAATTAACACAAGGACTCTGTCACCAGGAATGAACTGCCGCACTCTGGCTGATCGGTTGTAGACCCTGGCCTGAGCCTCTTGTGCCCGGAGGTGATGTTATTTTATGATGGACATCACCTTCGCCATCCTCTCCTTTATCAGGGCGACATGCTCGATGACGCTCCTCTGGGGTGTGACCTTGGCTTCCCAGGTTTCCTTTGCTACATCCAGGAGACCCCGCAAATGTCGGCTATACAGGAGTTCAAATGGCGAGAACCCAGTAGAGGCCTGTGGAACCTCTCAGATAGAGAACAACGGATACGACAGGAGACAATCCCAGTCTCTGCCATCCTTTTCTATGACCTTCCTCAGCACAGTTTTGTTGAACCTCTCCACGAGGCAATCTGTCTGAGGATGGTATACTGATGTTTTCAGTTGGGAGATTTGCAAGACCTTACGCAATTCCTTCATCACCTTACTCAAAAAGGGTGTTCCTTGGTCGGTCAGGATCTCTGTTGATAATCCTGTCCGGGAGAAAACATTGACCAACTCGCGAGTTATACTCTTGGCTGAGGAGTTTCTCAGAGGGATCGCTTCAGGATAGCGGGTGGCATAGTCCAAGATGACCAATATATATTGATGCCCACGAGCAGATTTATCGAGGGGACAGACCAAATCCATAGCAATTCTCTCGAACAGCACTTCAATGATGGGCAAAGGCACGAGGCGACTTCGAAAGTGAGAGGTGGGGTGGATAATCTGGCATGTAGGGCAGGACCTGCAATACTTTACTATTTCCTGGTGAAATCCAGGCCAATAAAGCTTCTGCATAATTCGTCCCTGAATTTTTTCCACTCCCAGATGTCCTTCCAAGACATGTGAATGGGCCATGTCCAACACCCTTAGTCTGTAGGGCCCTGTACCAATAACTGTTCCACAAGCTCCTCCCTCACTTTCGGAACACGGTACAACAACTCCCCACTCAACATTAAATAGAGAAGTCTTGTGTCAGCCCCCGGCTCCTGTGCAATCCCATTCATGACCGTGACATTATTAAAGGCTTCATCATAGTTAGGTCCTTATGTTGGGCATATCCAAAATTCTCACTGGTCACCCCTAACTCCGGAATGTCTGACTCAGGAGACACTATCGCCTCATCATCCACAAGAACACAAAAGGGAAATCCGTCTAACTCTGGGTGTGGTGATATCTCTTATGCTATGTTCACACACGTTTTTTTCTGCTGAAAATCTGCTGCTAACTTTTCTCTGGCAGGAAAACAGTTGCGTAAAAAACTTGCGTATTTGCTGCGTATATTGTTGCGTGTTTGCTGCATATTTTTGACCAGCCATTACTTCCTATGGGTTAAAATATGCAGCAAAAATTCAGGTGCGTTTTCTGCGCAGAAACGCTGAAAGAAGTGACATGTTCTATTTTCCAATTACGCAAGCAAGGCAGAAAATGCGCAGCAAACAAAAAGCAACATGTGTGAACAGAGAATTCTGGTTTCTCATAGACTTTGCTGGTACTGCTAGACCCAGCTGAAAATTTGCATAAGAATCTGCTGCAATATACGCAGCAAAACACAACGTGTGTGAACAAACTGGTTTCTTATCAAAGCGAGCGAACCCAGAACCCTTCCCCAACAGATCCCAAAACAAACAAAAGTCCCGGCCTATAATGATGGGGTGCAACAAGTCTTGGACAACAGCGACCTCGTAGGACTCAATACCGTGGGCCGTTTCATTGACCACTCTGGCCGTGGGGAAGTCTTTAGCATCACTATGAATGCTTCTTTCCTGGGATCAGTTGGAGAGGAAATGTGGCCTTCACAAGTGTCACCAGACTCCCGGAGTCCAGCAGTCCCGTTACCTGCCAACCATTTACCTTCATAGGACATGCTTGTGGCCCCTCGTTGGGTGGACAGTTCACACTGCAGGCCAGACACTGCAGTCCATCTGCTCGAGGGTCAGGGGACAACGGGCAGCTATATGGCCTGGGCCGCTGCACTTCCAGTAAATAATTTCACTCGTAGGGACTTTGAGCATTTCCTTCCCCGCCCCTTTGGACCTGGGACGCCCCACCCCCTTTTGGGCCTCCGCCCCCTGTATTGAGTGGGCTGCCTTCCCAGGGAACCCTCAACCCCTTGTTATCTCTCGACCAGTCCATCTACATTCCGGGGATCACCTTGGGCAAACCAGGTCTTTACTGGCTTCAGCATGGAATGCACAAACCGATCCATCATCACTCGCTTTACCATCAGCGCAGGAGTAGAGGACTCCGGCTGCAGCCATTGTTGACCAGGTGCAAAAGGTCAAACATTTGGGAGCGAGGGGGTTTGTACCGGTAATACTCTCAGCGGTGGACCCACTGTGCCCTGACAGTCAACGTCATCCCCAGGTGCGCTAGAATTTCGGTTTTAAGTTTGCCATATTCCTTGGCGTCCTGCAGAGCTAAGTCATAGTAAGCCTTCTGGGACTCCCCCATCAAGTATGGCACCAGCACTTCTGCCCACTGCTCTGTCAGAAGTTTCTCCCTCTCGGTGACCCTTTCAAACACAGTCAGGAAGGCCTCTGTCATCCCCTGGGTCATTTTCTGTAGGGCTCTCCTTACCGCCTTCCAGATAGAAAAATCGTCCACTGACCTTGTCTTTGCGGTCACCGTGCCACAGATCGTCTCTGCAAGTAACTTGAACTGCTGCTGCTGTTGATGATACTCATCCTGTTGCTGCTGCTTCTGGAGCTGGATCTGCTGCATCAGCAACTTAGTGGTCTCTCGTTGCACCATTTGTTGCTACTGCATTAATTGCTGGTGTTGCTGATGTTGTGCCTGCTGCGCCTGCACTAAATGTTTCAGCCGGTCCTCCATTTTGTCTGTTGTCACTTGCTGGCTTGTGGCAGACTTCACCCTGAACATGCAGTCTTCCTTTTAGCGGTCACACGTTTCTGCTGGGAATGCTGTCCAAACTACTAACACCAATTGTGGGGTTTCTACTCACTTGTGTTCATCGGGAAGCATTTTCCTTTAAATGTCCATGTCGATTTATTACTTCATCAACCAGGCAAAAGGAATACAAACAGCCTTTAATTCATGCAAAAACTAAGTAAAAAGTCCTTAAGGCAAAGTCTCTGGTTAGCCAGTCGTGTGGGCACACAGGCTGTGGATAGCATCCCTTTCACTGGCTCAGTCATGAGACCACAACACACAGGAAGCATTCTCCCTCCAAACACACAGACCATGTGCCAAACACCGGCCTCCTTTTTATATTTTAACCACGCCCAGACGTGAGGTATGTGGCTAGCTAGACTCGCCCATCTCTCCCAACTACCCGTAACCCCGTCCCAGGTGCACCAAACAGTCCTCTTACTGCTTGCGTGCACTGGAGCAACATTCCGGGTTACATCAGAAGACAGACATCTCTGTGATACATACCTCCCATCAACTATGTGTCTGTTAGCCACCTTACAAGAGACAGTAGGACAGTTAAAAAAAAACGCACAAAAAAGACAGTAAAACCTGAATTTTTGACACAGCTGACTTCCTGCCAGAGACTAGGTTGTGCTGCAGATTTGTGACGCTGAAAAACCCAACATGTGTGAACAGAGCTTATGTGTTTTTATGCATATGGACATAACAAAATATTTTTAATTGTGTATTTTATTTTAATGAGGGAAGGCAGCACCAGAGCCATTATCTTTACATGAATATATCACAAGAACATTTCATCAGTGTATAAATACAGCACCAGCACCACCATCAGTACTTAAACATAGCACCAAAACCACCATTGATGCATAAATTCATCACTAGAACCATAATCAGTAATTGAATATAGCACTGGAACCATCATCAATGCACAAGTACAGTATCAGAACCCTCATCATTACTTGAATACATCACCAGAACCACAAACAGTACATGAATACTTGACTAGAACTACCATACAGAGATAACAATATCACCAGAACCACCATCAATACATTAATACATAATCAAAAAAAATCAGAATTTCTGCATGAGTACTTTTCCAAAATCATCATCAGTACATAGATACAGCACTAAGCTTAAAGGATTTGTCCTGTTAAACTCTGAAAATGTTGTACCTCTGCGCAGTTTGTTATTAAAAAATAAACCAGCTGTACTCATTGTCCCCAGGTCCACTGATATATTTCAGCTGCTGCACTAGTGTCTGGAATTGACTGCAGTCCTGATGTCACTTTGACAATGCGGCAGCTAATAAGTAAGCTCTGCCAGAATAGATAGAATGACTTGCTCAGAGCCGCTGAGCTAGGTTGTTGTCTGCCACACTGTCGATGTGACATCAGTAATGCAGCCAATTCCAGACACCGATGCAGAAGACTTAGCACTGCACCTGGAGACAGTTTGTAATGCACGTATTTTATGTTTATACAGTATAACAAACTGCACTTGGGTAAAAAAAAATTCTGAATTGTGACACCTCCTTTAAAGGTGCTCTGTCAGCACAAAATTACTGCTCAAGCAAAGTACAAGCTCTCGGTGCATCACCGCTGGGCCAATAATTTAAATTTCACTTTCTCATCTGCTTTGTTTCCATCTATCTCTGCCTTTCTCAGGCCTTATGAATTTAGAGCTGATAATCAGAGAAGAAAGGAGTATGAAGCAGATGTAAAGGTGAATTTAAATGATTGGCACAGCCGTGAAGAACCAAGCACATGTACTTAGCTTGAAGAGTCATCCTTTGCTGAGTCCCTTTAATACAGCAATCAATTGCAATGTCAAATCTTGCCCCAACATATACATTTTTATCTCCCAAATCTATAACTCCCAGTATGTCCATAACAATGGTAAGGAGATATTAAGCGTTGCTATCAGTCAACATCAGACTGCGGACTATACAGAAGCCACAGTACTGATGAGACAGGCAACATCACAAATAAACATTTATATCCCGGTACTTTATAAGCGACATCTTCTCTGATTGGTGTTGTTTTCTTTCTATTCTTCTCCATGTTGTCCAGACGCCATGATGACTTTTCACATCCACAGCTTGTGTCTACAGACTTCCATCTTCTCTAGTCTTCTGCAGCACATCCCAACACAGTACCTTTCAAAATAAGAGTATCATTATAATGTTCCTGATTGAAAATATCTGCTCTATGCTGCAGGGCTGTGGAGTCGGAGTCGGAGTCGTGGAGTCTGTGTCCATTTTGATGGAGTTGAAATCGGAGTTGGTATAAAATGGACCGACTCCAACTCCTAAAATATATAATAAATTGGGTACAGTAGTTCAATGAAGTTTGTGGGGAATATTTTTTTCATAATAATTTGGGAAATTTATGAAATGTCCTATAAATGTCTGTCCTATTCCTCATCTAAGGGTCTAGACTTTTATCTGAGATGAATCTGTGCTGCTACAGTAAATTTATCACTTAAACATGAACTATGTATGTCTGAGTCGGAGTTGAAGTCGGTGTCATGGAAATTGAGGAGACAGAGTCGGAGTCGGAGGTTTGGCTTACCGACTCCACATCCCTGCTATACTGTGCCCCTGAATAATTGCCCCTCACTGTGCTTCTTGTACAAAATTTGACACCCACTTTGTCCTTCTCAAGATATATGTCCTAAACTTCCCTCTACTAGAAAATATTTCCTCCACAATATCCCCCCTTATGATTTATAACCGCTACACTGCTCTCCTTGTCAACCACAGTCTCCACACAATTCTGTCTTAGGAGCGATGACCGCCACAATTGTCCTTATGAATTATAACCACCAGACTGTTTGCTCATATTAGCTATAACCGCCAGACTGTTTTCCCTTTTGAACTATAATGTCTACATTCTCTGATTTTGTGAACTATAACTGCCACACTAACCACCCTTATGAACTTTAACCTCCACACAGTTCCCTTATGAACTATGACATCCACACCATCCCCAGTTTATGCTGTCCCCTATCTACTAATTATGTTGATGCTGTAGCCATCTCCATACTGTCCCTTCTTTATCAAGTCTCCCACAAGCTGTCCCCTCTCCATTCATACTTCCCCCTCATGCTGCCCCCTCTCCATTCTATCCCACACACGATGCCTTCTCTCCAAACAGTTCACCACAAGCTGCCTCTTTTCAATACTGTGCATCCCACAAGCTATCATCCTTACTGACAACATAATGTCCCTCCCATGCTGCTTTCTAGCACATTTCTCCCCCCCTCTTGAACCATGTTCTCCCATACTGCCCTCTCATACTCAAGGCTGTGGATTCTTAGTCAGTGTTCATTTTGGTGAACTTGGTATAAAATGGACCCACTCCTAAAATATATAATAAATTGGGTACAGTAGTTCAATGCAGTTTGTAGGGAATATGTTTTCATAACAATTTGGGAAAGTTATGAAATGTCCTACAAACGTCTGTCCTTTTATAGTCTAAGGGTGTAGACTTTTAGCTGAGATGAATCTGTGCTATCATAAATTTATCACTTAAAGATGAGCCATGTATTAGGGATTCGGAGTCATGGAGTCGGAGTCGGTGTCATGGAAATTGAGGAGTCAGATTCGGAGGTTTAGCTTACCGTCTCCACAGCCCTGCTCATACTAATACGATGTCACCAAAATTATAGTTTTCAGTGTCTTCAGCTAATACCGAGAACTTACCTTAAAGAAGTTGTCAACAACTTTTACAATGATGCCCTATCCGTAGAATGGGGCATCATCGTCTGATTGGCTGGGGTCCAGCACCCTCGCCGATCAGCTGTTATCGGTGGTGGCGGCGGCTGCTGGAAATGCTTACTTGTAGAGCTTGGCCATCTAATTGTAGTGGCCACCACGGGGTACTCCTATTCAATTCATTGGGAGGCAGATATACTGTACGAACAGCGACCTCAACAACTAGATGGCCAAGCACCGCAAGTAAACACTTTTGGCCAACGACAGCTGCTGCCGACACTGATAGCAGCTGATAGGCCAGGGTCCGCCAGCCCTGCCAATCAGACATTGATAGAGCATCAATATAAATGTAGTGGACAACTTCTTTAATGCACCTCTGAAGCACAGCTGTGATGTCAGCCGTAAAATAAGTTCACTTCATTATGCCACTGCACATCGTGGAGGTGGAGGATGAGCGCTTATTCTCTGCCGTGCCAGTCATTTGTGCAATTGTGAACATGTGTATAAGTGTAACATACCTGGTGGCGGGCTTGCATGGTGCACCATCTCTCACTATGCAAGATCGCAAACTTGATCTTCAGTCCAGTCTGCTAGCCTGGCTTCTATTCATGCTGTCTGTTTGTCTCTGTTCTGACTGCTTAGGGCGGCGGCCCGGTTACTTCCTGTTTCTTGTAGCTGCTGTGGGCACACCCCTAATGCATCCTCAGCCTATTGCTGTCTGTCACTGGATATTTAAACCAGCTCCACCTGAAAGCTGATGCCTGAGCAACTCTATCATTTAGTGTGCTCCTTGACTCTGAATGTGCCAGGTCCTGTTCTGTGTTTTCTTGCCTGTCTTTCTGCCTTCCTGGAGGCTGTATTTCCAGGCCAGTCTGAACATGCTCCTAGCCTGTTCGTCCCGCTTTCTAGGGGCCGCATACCTAGATCTGTTATCTGTGTTTTCTTGCTGTCTGTCCGCCTTCCTGGAGGCTGTATTTCCAGGCCAGTCTGAACACGCTCCTAGCCTGTTCGTCCCGCCTTCTGGGGGCCACATACCCAGACCTGCTCCTGTATCTCGCTGCAGTGTCAGTTCCTGTCTGATCACTCAGTTCCTGTCTGAACACTCTCCTAGCCTGTTTCCTGTTTTTCTCTATGTCCGTTTTTCCCTCTATGTCCCTTTTTCTGCAGAGTCTGAACCTGCACCTAACTCCTACTCGTTGTCGCTGTACTTCCGTTTGTGAGTTTAGAGTCCACTCGCTACTTCATTGCAAGTATCTTGTGTGTATCTGGTTCTGCCTTTCCCTTCCAGTCTGTTCGGTGTGAACATAGCCCTGTCCCCTCTGCTCTGCCTTGCTCACCGCTCTGGCGGTTTATCTCTGCTCTGCCTTACTCACCGCTCCGGCGGTTTCTGCCCGCTCTGCCTTGCTCACCGCTCCGGCGGTTTCTGCCCGCTCTGCCTTGCTCACCGCTCCGGCGGTTTATCTCTGCTTTGCCTTACTCACCGCTCCGGCGGTTTCTGCCCGCTCTGCCTTGCTCACCGCTCCGGCGGTTTCTGCCCGCTCTGCCTTGCTCACCGCTCCGGTGGTTTCTCTCTGCTTTGCCTTGCTCACCGCTCCGGCGGTTCCTGCCTGCTCTGCCTTGCTCACCGCTCCGGCGGTTTCTGCCTGCTCTGCCTTGCTCACCACTCCGGCGATTCCTGCCTGCTCTGCCTTGCTCACCGCTCCGGCGGTTCCTGCCTGCTCTGCCTTGCTCACTGCTCCAGCGGTTCCTGCCTGCTCTGCCTTGCTCACTGCTTCGGCGGTTCCTGCCTGCTCTGCCTTGCTCACCGCTCTGGCGGTTTCTCTCTGCTCTGCCTTGCTCACCGCTCCGGCGGTTTCTCTCTGCTCTGCCTTGTTCACCGCTCCGGCGGTTCCTGCCTGCTCTGCCTTGCTACTTCATTGCAAGTATCTTGTGTGTATCTGGTTCTGCCTTTCCCTTCCAGTCTGTTCGGTGTGAACAGAGCCCTGTCCCCTCTGCTCTGCCTTGCTCACTGCTCCGGCGGATTCTGCCCGCTCTGCCTTGCTCACCGCTCCGGCGGTTTATCTCTGCTCTGCCTTACTCACCGCTCCAGCGGTTTCTGCTCGCTCTGCCTTGCTCACCGCTCCGGCGGTTTGTCTCTGCTCTGCCTTGTTCACCGCTCCGGCGGTTCCTGCCTGCTCTGCCTTGCTACTTCATTGCAAGTATCTTGTGTGTATCTGGTTCTGCCTTTCCCTTCCAGTCTGTTTGGTGTGAACAGAGCCCTGTCCCCTCTGCTCTGCCTTGCTCACTGCTCCGGCGGATTCTGCCCGCTCTGCCTTGCTCACCGCTCCGGCGGTTTATCTCTGCTCTGCCTTACTCACCGCTCCAGCGGTTTCTGCCCGCTCTGCCTTGCTCACCGCTCCGGCGGTTTCTGCCCGCTCTGCCTTGCTCACCGCTCCGGCGGTTTATCTCTGCTCTGTCTTACTCACCACTCCGGCGGTTACTGCCCGCTCTGCCTTGCTCACCGCTCCGGCGGTTTCTGCCCGCTCTGCCTTGCTCACCGCTCCAGCGGTTTCTCTCTGCTCTGCCTTGCTCACCGCTCTGGCGATTCCTGCCTGCTCTGCCTTGCTCACCGCTCCGGCGGTTTCTGCCTGCTCTGCCTTGCTCACTGCCCCGGCGGTTCCTGCCTGCTCTCCCTTGCTCTCCGCTCCGGCGGTTCCTGCCTGCTCTGCCTTGCTCACCGCTCCGGCGGTTCCTGCCTGCTCTGCCTTGCTCACCGCTCTGGCGGTTCCTGCCTGCTCTGCCTTGCTCACCGCTCCGGCGGTTTCTCTCTGCTCTGCCTTGCTCACCGCTCCGGCTGTTTCTCTCTGCTCTGCCTTGCTCACCTTTCTGGCGGGTTTCTCCCTGCTCCGCCTTGCCCACCGCTACGGCAGTTCCTCTCTGCTCTGCTTGTCTACCGCATCTGCGGTTCTGTTCCTGAATCCCAGTCTGTACTGGACCCTATCCAGCCTGTGCTCCAACCTGCTAGTACCTCTCCGTCTGCACGCCAGCCGTACTTGTCAATACCGTCCTGTCTGCATACCAGCCATGCCTACCAGTATCCTCCTGTCTGCACTCCAGCCGGACCTGCCAGTGCCCACCTGTCTGCATGCCAGCCGTGCCTCCCAATACCCACCTGTCTGTGTGCCAGCCTAACCTGCCTGTTCCTGTATTCCCCGGTGTGGGTCAACAGCCGTGTCCGGGGTCTGGCCTGGAGTAGCACCTGGTCCCTCTGCTCGTTTCCTCCCTGGTGCACGGCGTCGTTAGCCGTCGTGCGACCTAGGTTGGATCGGGTAGATACTTAGTTACGCCCCTCCAGGCACTCTCCGGTTCATGGCACAGTGGAATCACTAAATCACGCACACGCCAGTCCGCCCAGGCGTGTGCATAACAATAAGAGTCAGTTTGTAGGAATCGGCGTCTCACTGTTCTCTGAGCCAGCAGTCAGTGTAATAGCAGACTGGCTGAGTTTCACTTTTGGCAGAGGCGGCAAAATGTCACCCCTGGGAAGCATGTAAGGCCGCCATCTGAGGCGAGATGCTCATCCCCTCTCATGGTGGAAGCGTTTCTCTATTGGGGGACTCCCGACAGATGTTAGGGGAGAAAAGTATCTGGCTGATCCTTTTATTTTCTAGAGATAATCCACTGAATCATGATTCTGTCAGAGGGTTTCTTATTGAGATCACTTGCAAGGGGGCTGAGTGTTTCTGTGTATTAGACTTTACCCACTCTGGGGAGATTTTTCAAAATCATTAATGGTTCACTGTATAGCTATATATGAATCGCACTCATTCAGTACATGCCTATATATACTATACACAGATAGAATATGTCCATGTATAATGCACAACTGTGTCTACTGCATATGTGTATATACTATACATTTATATATGTGTTTATGTATTGTACCTGTGTGTATTTATATATAATAAGTACATTATATACTAACATACGCTCCACTTGGGGATGGGGTCAGTGGGTCAGTCCCAGCCTAGATTTGTCAGAACAGTAATGACAAGATGCAGCCTGTCAGAGAATATAGGTAGTGATTTAGTAACAGTATTCCCGAGCTTTAAGGTCTCTGGTCGGTGCTGTGTGGGATGAGAATCCTGATCGTGCACTGACCATACCGCTCTGAGCTTCAGGATCACAATCAGTAAATCACTGCTTGTAATCTCTAACTGCAGCCTCCTGTCATTATTGTTCTAAACAATCTGACACATGTAGCATCGGCGTCTCTGCCTCCTGCCGGGCAGAGACACCATTCCCCTCACCACCGCGGTCCTGGTCCGGCATCTTCAGGCCTCCCTGCTGCTGCACGCAGCTTCCCGGGCACTGCGCTTAAAGGGGTCGCGCTTCGTCCTAAAGAGTCCCCGGCCAATGGCCGGAGGACTTCTCCTATATAAGGCACCTCCTCCAAAATGGAGGTGCCTGTGCAAGGTTGTTGTTTCGTGTACTTACACTTGCTTCAACCCTCAGGTCCCGCTGCCAGTCAGTCCTGCCCGCCAGTCTGTCTCTAGTTCTGCTCGCCAGCCTGACTTCAGTCCAGTCTGCCAGTCTGACTGCAACCCAGCCCGACAGTCTGCCTACAGTCCAGCCCGCCAGTCTGTCTATGGGCTCTGCCCGCCTGCCTATTACCAGCCAGCTGTGCCTGCCAGTCTGCTTACCCGGAGCACCTGCCAGTTACCTGTTGTGCCCGCCAGCCTGACTACCTGGAGTACCCGCCAGTTACCCGTTGTGCCCGCCAGCCTGCTTACCTGGAGCACCTGCCAGTTACCTGTTGTACCCATCAGCCTGCTTACCCGGAGCACTTACCCGTTACCTGTTGTGCCCGCCAGCCTTCCTACCTGCAGCACCCGTCTGGCTATCTGCCATTCCAGCCTGCTTATCTACCTGGACCACACGTCTGCCTTCCTGCCGTGCTTATCCGCTGTACCGGTCAGCTCCTGTCATCTGACCAGTGGGAGTCACCTGCTCTCATACAAGGTCGGTCCCAGAGTAGCACCTGGTTCACCTGCCCGGTCCCTCCCTGGTTCACGGAGTCGACTAAGCCGCCGTGTGACCTTGGTCAGACCGTGTAGGCACCTAGTTTCGCCCCTCTGGTCCCTCCTTCCACCACCCGGACCCGTAACAACACATTCCTGGCCATTCTTTGCATTTCATTCTGGGTGGAGTCATGGGGTCATTGAGATCCTGGATGGGCTTGAAGTATGTGTAAGGAGTCAGAAGCGATGTTATCACTGGCACCAAACAGGAGTATCCGGGAAGAGGATCTTTTAAGATGGGATAAACCACCACACTGAGTTGTGTAAAATAATGCAGCGTGTGACTGTGCTTAATTACAAAGGTAAAATAAACTTTTATTTAAATTTGAAAAACGCACCACTAGAGATTCGAGACAGTAAACTTGTAATTCGGGGCACAGATATCTTCCCTTGATCGGTCTGCATCAGGAGGATGTGGACCCATGGATCTGTTGTCTCTGTCAAACTTACAGTTGAAACCAGAAGTTTGCATACACTATATAAGAAAACACATATGCATGTTTTTCTCAATATCTCACAGGAAATCAGAATAAACTTTGCCTGTTTTAGATCAATTAGGATCATCATCATTTTTAATATTTACCAAATGCCAGAATAATGAGAGAGAGAGCGAATGTTTTAAGGCATTTTTATTACTCACTGCAAAGTCAAAAGTTTACATACATTTCATTAGTATTTGGTGCCATTGCCCTTAAACTAAATTACTTGGGTCAAACGTTTGCAATATCCTTCCACAAGCTTCTCACGATAGTTGGTCGGAATTTGGGCCCATTCCTCCTGACAAAACTGGTGTAACTGATCCAGGTTTGTATGTCGCCTTGCTCGCACCTGCCTTTTCTGCTTTGCCCATAAATTTTCAATGGGATTGAGATCAGGGCTTTGTGATGACCACTGCAAAACATTGACTTTGCTATCCTTAAGCCACTTTGTTACCACTTTGGCAGCTTGCTTCAGGTCATTGTCCATTTGGAAGACCCATTTCCGCCCAAGCTTTAACTTCCTGGCTGATGTCTTGAGATGTTGCTTCAGTATTGCCACATAATCTTTTCTTATGATGCCATCTCTTTTGTGAAGTGCACCAGTCCCTCCTGCTGTAAAACAACCCCACAACATGTTGCTGCCACCCCAGTTGGGATGGTGTTCTTAGGCTTCCAAGCTTCTCCCTTTTTCCTACAAACGTAACGATGGCCATTATGCCCAAAAAGTTCACTTTTAGTTTCATCAGCCCGCAAGATATGTCTCCAAAAATTAAGGTCTTTGTTCCTGTGTGCATTTGCAAACGCTAATTTGACTCTTTTATGTTTCTTTTGGAGTATTGGCTGACAGAGTGGCCTTTCAGACCATGTTGATACACTACTCGTTTTACTGTGGGTATTGACACAATTTTGCTTTTGTCCTTGGGTTGATATGCACATGTCGGATCAAAGCACATTCATCTCTGGGACAAAGAACCCGTCTCCTTCCTAGGCGGGACGATGGCTGGACATTCCCATCTTGTTTTTACTTGCGTATAATTGTTTGTACAGATGAAGGAGGCACCTTCAGGTATCTTGAAATTGTACCCAAGGATGGGCCAGACCTGTGCAAGTCCACAACTCTCTTCCTGATATCTTGGCTGATTTCTTTAGACTGTCTTCTGATGCTTCACTAAGAAGCAGTGTGTTTCAGGTATGCATTAAAATACATCCACATGTGTGTCTCTAATTAAATCGGATGTTGCCAAAAACAGAAGCTTCCAAACACATGACATCATCATATGGGCAGTCCAGAATTGTTTAAATGAATAGCAATCTTAGAGTATGTAAAAATGCCTTAAAACATTCTCTCTCAATATTCTGGCATTTGACAAATATTAAAAATTATGACAATCCTAATTGACCTAAAACAGAAAAGGTTTATACTGATTTCATGAGATATTGAGAAAAACATACGTATGTCTTTTTATATAGTGTATGTAAACTTCTGGTTTCAACTGTAAATACTGGACTCACAAGTAGCTATGACACAATAGAAGATAGCCTGAACTATCTCATGAAGTTGATCTTGTGGCATGATGGTGGTTCTTGGCACCATGTCCACTGCCGGGTTGGGAGATAGTGATCCCTGGACAGCAGCCTATGATATTGGAAGCCGGCTTGTCCTCGGTAAGGATGCTGGGGAATGCATGATTGGAGCTGCGTGTTGGGACTCAAAAGGAGTAGGTTATGCTTGAGACCTTGGAATGGTCTGGGAAGAAGCGCTCCCTGAAGGACGATACATTGCACACCAAATAAACTGCTCTGATCTAGGAGCGCTACCTAAGGTATCAGTGCGGAATTTGTGGATGTTGCCTTTTTGGTAATTGTAGTGTCCTGTGATGGTGTAGTTGTCTTTCTTCCCCATCTGGTTAGGTAAAATGTAATCTCCGAGTAGTTGTTGTTTAGATTATGGCCCAGAAGAACAATGAACACGTCTTTACTCTACATTTGCCAGGACTATTCCTCCCACCTTGAAAGGTTTTATCACTTAAAATTGTATTTTTCTTCTCTTTTTCACACTAATAGAGACCTTGATGTGTATGTTTTACAGCAGGGGTCTCAAACACGCGGCCCGCGGGCCGCATGCGGCCCCTGAGGCTGCTTTATGCGGCCCGCAGGCACAGACCCCTTGACGATCCCGACCTGGTCCAGGAGGAGCCGCCGACAGCAGCGCTGAATTGCCACACAGAGACTGTTTCCCAGCACTGCATTTCCAATGCCAGCCGCTGGCCAATCAGAGGCCAGCAGCTGATATCTGCGTGTCGGCGCAGCGAGTATGACGTCATTGCCATATGCAGAAGTCAGCTGCTGGCCTCTGATTGGCCGGCGGCTGACATTGAAAATGCTGTGCTGGGAGACAGTCTCTGTGCGGCAATGCAGCACTGCTGTCGGCGGATCCTCCTGGACCAGGTCGGGATCGTCAAGGGGTCGGACTCTGTGGTGCCTGCGGGCCACATCTGCAGGAAGGCCGCAGAGGGAACGGAGGACAGGTGAGAATCATCTTTTTTTTTTTTTCTATTTTATGTGTGTGAAGAACAGCACAGGGGGCACATAGCCACAGGATGGGGACCGGGATGGGGCACAGAGCCACAAGAGGGGACCTGGATGGGGCACATAGCCACAAGAGGGGACCTGGATGGGGCACATAGCCACAGGATGGGGACCTGGATGGGGCACAGAGCCTCAAGATGGGGACCTGGATGGGGCACATAGCCACAAGATGGGGACCTGGATGGGGCACATAGCCACAAGATGGGGACCAGATGGGGACCTGGATGGGGACCAGAGCCACAAGATGGGGACCTGGATGGGGAATATTGCCACAGGATGGGGACCTGGATGGGGCACATAGCCCCAAGATGGGGACCTGGATGAGGCACATTAGTACAAGATGGGCGCCAGGATGGGGAACGTTGCCACAGGATGGGGACCTGGATGGGGCACATAGCCACAGGATGGGGACCTGGATGGGGCACATTAGTACAAGATGGGGACTTGGATGGGGAACATTACTACAAAATGTTTTCCATTATTACTATATGATGCTAATTGTAAGACAATATTACTGTATGTGGCCAATTGGGGGAAATAAAATTGTAAAAAAAATAAAAAATAAAATAAAGCATGAAAAAATATTGGGCACTAAAAATGCTGTTTTATATGTAAACTAAAGTAAACACAAAAAAGTGCACGTTTATTATCGCCACATCCATAACGACCCAAGCCATAAAAAAATAAACACGGCAAAAATGTTCAAAAGGTGTATACAAAAAAAATGGTATCACTAAAAATGTCACATTGAACAAAGAATGCGGCCCCCCAAATTCAAATTTTTTCCATGTGCGGCCCATATACCCAGCCGAGTTTGAGACCCCTGTTTTACAGAAAGAAATACATGACTGAGGCCAGCACTGCTTTCACTGCTCAAGAGGAATTACCACCATTTTCTACTGAGCAATCATCAGCCACATCTGATGAATCCTCTAATGACTCCTTGTAAGTAATTTTGACAACATACAAAAATAGAAATAAAAGATGAACAATTTATGTAACTTTTGAATTCAAATTAAAATTAGATTAAAGTCAAAGTTAAAGGGGTTGTGCCATAAAGAATACAGTTAACCAACCAGAAAAGATGGAATTAAATAGTTTTGTAATTTGTGTTTAAAAATTATGTTTCATTCAAAAGATACCAAGCTTTTATTTTTTGTGTTATGCTCTCTGGTGCCCCCTGGTGTTATTCCATTACGACCTGGTAGTGAGTGATCAGCTGGTCGAGTTTGCGCAGTTCCATTCATAAGAGGTCCCCCCAACTCCCCACCCGCAGCATACACAACATATTCTCTGTCAGAAGTCTGACAGCGCAGGCGCCCTGCTGTAAGCACAGAGCCTGTCTGTCTATGATTCACCCCCTGCGCTCACACAACTGACCTCTGAGTGAGATCATCTGCTTCACAGACCCGCGAGCTCGATTGCAGAGAGACGCTTCATAATTTAAAAAAAAAAAAAAAAGGCTTGGTATCTTTGGAATGAAGCATAATTTTTAATCCCTATGAATTGCAAAACTATTTCCACCTTTTCTGGTTGGTTAACTGTATTCTTTATCGTGGCACAGCCCCATTAATATTAACATAATTTGTATTTCATATGTATAAAGGAAAGAAAAAGAAGCTTAGAAAAAGAATTAGGCAACATGTATCAGTTGTCAGGTTTTCTTTAAGCTCAGTACTAATCAAAAGTTTGAAGCATCCTTTTAATGCAATGGTTTTACTTGTTTTTATTGGAATATGAATATTGTAGATTTAGACTGTGTGCACACGAGAAGGAATAGTAGCGTTTTGGACGCAGCATATTTTTACTGTGTTGTACAGTACAAGTACAGTGGATGGGATTAACAGAATCCCATGTCCACTGTGCTTCTTTTTTTACACTGCATAAAGTCACCTGCAGTGCGTGTTTTTGAGCCGCAGCATGTCAATTTGTTTTGCGGCAATGCAAAAAACGCATGTATATCATAAATAAAGAAATAATTTTAAAAAATGACGTGGGGTGCCCCCTATTTTTGATAACCAGCCCAAGTAAAGCAGACAGGTGCAGGTTTATAATACCAAGCTGGAAAGGTCCATGAATATTGGCCCCCTCCCTGCCTAAGCCCGCAGTCGCCCCAGAATTGGCCCATCTATGAGATGGGCCAATTCGGGCACTTTGCCCGACTCTTCCCGATTGCCCTTGTATGGTTTCAAACAAGGGAATAATTTATGGGGTTGATGTCAGTTTCATAATGTCAGCTTGCATCAAGCCATGGTGTTAAGAAGTAATGTTTCTCCTTGCGGAGAGCGACATGCTAAGCACGTCAAGGTTAGGAGACTTTTCAAACCGCAATGCTCTTCTGGGAAATATGCAAATTGTCTCTTCAGAGAGGAATAGAACCAGAACTCTAGTGCCACCTATTGGAAGTATCAATCTTAAAAGCCAATATTGACCCTTTAACGAGTATTATCACATGACTTAGGATAAAATCCAAGACCAGAAGCTCACTTTGCTGACACTGTGTTTCCCAGAAGAGCATTGCTCCTTGTGCTATGAGTACAGTTTTTCCTTTTTTACCGTTTGATAGAAGGCACCCAAGTGCCGCTAAGTGTGTGTAGAAGTATGAATACCACTATAAAATACTAAAGGCAGATTAGGGACAAAGTTTTTTATATACCCCTAGGCGTTTTTAATCAAATATGAAATAAAGGCTAAATTTCATGACTTGTTAGAGAGGGGTCTCTTTTGCGGTTCTCCCCATTTTGTAAATACATTATCAATATACCCCTTCCAGGCCATTGTTTTCCTCACAGTTTGTTATATATTACTAACCCAGTAATAAAAAAAACACACACAGGATAAAATAGTTTATTTTTGAAAACACTCCCCCACACTTCACTCACCAACTTATTAAAAAGCAAAAAAAACACCCTAAAGATCTGGCGTAATCTTGCAAATCAGGAGTAGCCCAAAAATGGGAACCTGAAAGACATAAAAAGAGTTAAATAAAAACAAGAAACACTCCCTAATTCACCAATTTATTATTAAGTAATAATTAGTGATGGGCGAGCACCAAAATGCTCGGGTGCTCATTGCTCGGGTCGAGCAAATTGGAATGCTCAGGTGCTCGATCCGAGCAATGAGCCCAATGTAAGTCTATGGGAAATTCGAGCATTTTTCAGGCGACTCCCTCAGCGGTCTGCAGAGGGACTATGTGAGAACGAAGTTCCAAAAGCCCTAAAATTATCTGAAGGTAAAAAGGTAGAAAGGGTCCACAGAATTGGTCCTCCATCCTCTGTCTCTGGAGCCCACAATACTACCAGACCAAGACAGGTCATTATGAAATTTTTGGATTTCAATGATAAAGCTGACATTATCCGAGCTTACAAACAATTAAACCACCCATTGATCATTCAAGGCCATAAAATCCTGCTTTTCGAAGACTACTCAATTGAAGTAACCAGGAAAAGGAAGTCCTTCAGCGCTTTATGCACCAGACTGCGCAAAGAAAAAATCCGCTTTCAACTACGCTATCCGGATACTCTACGCCTGAAAGACACTGATGGCTCTTTCCGGGAATTTATCTCACCTGATAAGGCAGACTCTTTTGTCAACAGGCCCAGTCCTGAACAGACCCTCCAGGCAAAAACTCCCTCTAGTTCACGGTCACCTAGGAGACCCACGAAACAAGGAGACAAAGGAGACCAGAGCTATAACAATCGCTGATTTAATGAGTTTCTCCTTTTATACGCTTGGTGGCCCTGGAGTGAAAGTCTTTTATGGAGGCAATTGTTTGAGAAAATTCTGATAAATTACCTTAATTAGGGGGGGAGTTAGGTTTGAATTTGAATCTAAATTTAAATTTAAATGTAATCTGTTATATTGCACACATGGTCGGGCAGAAGTGAAGCCCAGGAGATAGTCTTTTCCCTAGCGAGCAGTTAAACATGTTTACGCTCTTGCTAGGTCAGTTCTTTAAAACTTTTGTATATTGTTTTTTTGAGTTTGTTTCACATGTTCGAGCTTTGCTCGTTAGTACGTAATCTAACTACATGTCATCATTATTTTGTAAGTTGTTCACCAAACATGTCTATCTTTACAGTCTTTGAATATGTATATCGTATCTTTGAATGTTAAAGGTTTGCTCTCTCCCCAAAAACGGATGAAAGTCCTTACACATTTAAAACGTTTAAAGCCTGACATAGCCCTTCAAACACATATGCCTGAAGCAGATTTCCCCCGGATGAAAAAATTATGGGTTGGGGGTATCTATGGTTCACCGTCCATAGATAGAAAGGCTGGAGTCTTAATCCTTATTAATAAGCAGTTTATACACCAGCTCATAAGTGAGCAGCAGGATGGAGAAGGGAGATTGATTCAATTAACATTATCTACGTCTTGTGGAACCTTCTCTATCTACAATGTATATGCGTCTAACATAGGCAACAAACCTTTTTTTAAAGAATTGGAGACTAGACTCTTATTTGACTCCAACCCTAACAAAATAATAGGTGGAGACTTTAACTCGGTGGTTTCAGTTCATGAGGATAGGAAAAACACTACTGGTACTCCGCAATCGGTTACCTCACATGACAAAGCACTAGCACCTTTTTTGTCTAGTTGCCAATTAATTGATTCATGGAGGTTTTTGAAACCCAGTAATAGAGAATATACGCGCTTCTCACACGCCAACGACTCTTGGTCTTGTATTGACTACTTTTGTGCAAATTGATGATATTGTTATTTCTGATCATGCTTCAGTGAGGTTGGAACTATCAAAGGATTTCCCTCGGGGCCCTGACTTCTTGTGGAGATTTCCAGATTACTTTTGCAAAGACAACTCATTTATTTCCTCTCTCAAGATATGGTTTAGCGAATTTTTATCTGACAATTCGGCACACCAAGATAACCCCACATTATTGTGGGAATCGGCCAAGGCGGTACTGAGAGGAAAAATTTTGGCATATACTTTTTCTCACAAAAAAGGGTTATGAAAAAATATAGTGAATTGTCCTCTGAACTGAAACAAGCCTACACTACATTTCTTCTTGACCCTTCCCCTCTTAATAAAACACATTGGTCTCAAAAACAATCTGAATTCAACCAATATGCAGATATGAGAGAAAAATTCCATTTATCTCAAACAGAAGCATTCTTTTATAGGTTTGGTAACAAATCGGGGAGGGTGATGGCCAATTTAGCTAAAGGTATGAGAAAGCCATAGGGAATTTTTAAATTAAGAAATAATAATGGGGTTATTCACACGGACCTTAAATCAATTAATGAGATTTTAGGCTCATTCTATAAGGACCTATACAAAAAAGCAAAACAAACCTTGCCCCTCTCTGATACACTCTTGGATAAGGTCAAATTACCTTTTTTTCCGGAGGAACATAAATCTATATTAAATAAACCTCTTTCATTGGAGGAGATTACCACTACAATTAAAAATTTGAAACCAAACAAAGCCCCTGGACCTGATGGATACACTTCTGACTTCTTTAAATCCTTAACGGAAGAGGTGTCCCCGTTGTTAGTACCGATCTTCAACAAAATAATTTGTGGCAATCCCATTTTCCCTTCCGCAACTATGGCTTATGTCAAATTATTACTAAAGCCAGACAAAGATCCATTATCCCCCAATTCATACAGACCGATTTCACTTATAAATATCGACATTAAGCTTTTATCTAAAATAATGGCTGATAGACTGACCTCCATTCTACCCCACCTTATATCCCATGTACAATCAGGCTTTTTTAAAGGTCGCTCACCCACGCTAAATATTAGGAAAGTATTATTGGCGCTCGATAAAATCCACTCTACTCCTGATCTAAAGGGATCCACAGCAATTATCTCCCTTGACACCGAAAAAGCCTTTGATAATATAAGTTGGGATTGTTTATACATGGTTTTAACGAAGATGTCATTGTCAGGCCCCTTTTTTAATGACATTCGTAATTTATACACTTCTCCAAAAGCCCAGGTGCATAACCCGGGTTTTTTATCCTCTCCCTTCCCTCTTGAAAAGGGAACGAGACAAGGGTGTCCTTTATCCCCCTTACTTTTTAATCTGGCACTAGAACCCTTAGTCCGTATTTTGTCAGACCCTAAAACTTTTTCAGGCATCTAATTTAACAAAAAATCAATTCAGGCGACTTTTTTTGCAGACGACATCATTTTGTTCATGTCAGATCCCTTTCTACATTTACCTCTGGTGTTGGATCTACTTAAAAAGTTTGGCTCATATTCTGGATTCAAAATAAACACTAAAAAATGTGAATTGCTACCATTAACTGAAAAGGGTATGAAACTCTACCCAAAAAAATCTTTCTATGATATTAATATAGCTACATCCCATATCACCTACACTGTGTTCCAAATTATTATGCAAATATTATTTTCTCAGATTTTCCCAAATTACCTATATGAATTGCAGTCATTGTAATTTTCCAGTCAAATAACTATTAGAGTACAATTGAAAGGTTTTTGTATAAACTGCCTATGATAACAGTATATTTTTAAAAAAATAAAAAACTCAAACTGCACTCAAAATGCATGTTCCAAATTATTATGCACAGCAGAGTTTTCAACCTTTTCATTTTAATAAAGAACAAAAAATGGTCATTTTTGCAATTATAAGCATTAGCAGGTTATTACAAACTGAAATCAAACCGTTTTCACCTCAAAACTTTATTCTAGGTGATGTTACATTTGCACATAGGACCCTTTGTTCGAAAGGAGCTTCTGAACTCTCTCGTCCATTGAATTTGTCAGGTTTTGGATGGTTTCTGCTTCAATTGTTTTGCATGAGGACAGAATACCCTCCCAGAGCTGTTGCTTAGATGTGAACTGCCTCCCGCCATCATAGACACTCCTTTTGATGATGAGGTTCTCAATGGGGTTGAGGTCAGGGGAGCATGGGGGCCACACCATAAGTTTTTTCCCAGAAACCATCCAAAACCTGACAAATTCAATGGACGAGAGAGTTCAGAAGCTCCTTTCGGACAAAGGGTCCTATGTGCAAATGTAACATCACCTAGAATAAAGTTTTGAGTTGAAAACGGTTTGATTTCAGTTTGTAATAACCTGCTAATGCTTATAATTTCAAAAATGACCATTTTTTTGTTCTTTATTAAAATGAAAAGGTTGAAAACTCTGCTGTGCATAATAATTTGGAACATGCATTTTGAGTGCAGTTTGAGTGTTTTATTTTTTAAAAAATATACTGTTATCATAGGCAGTTTGTACAAAAACCTTTCAATTGTACTCTAATAGTTATTTGACTGGAAAATTACAATGACTGCAATTCATATAGGTAATTTTGGAAAATCTGAGAAAATATTATTTGCATAATAATTTGGAACACAGTGTATTTGGGCATAAAAATAGGCCGGTTGCCATCTTCTTTATATACATTAAATTACCCCCCCCCCATCAAAAAAATTACTGATCAATTGAAATCGTGGCAGGATTTGCCCTTGTCTTTTTTAGGTAGGGCGCATCTCGTTAAGATGATAAGTACTTCTAAAATTATATATCAACTCCAAACTCTGCCATTACTGCTGAAACACTCTGACGTAATCACACTTAATAGGGCCTTCCGTCATTTTATATGGAGAGGAAAACGTTCTAGGATTAGCCTTGACAAACTTATGTCATCCAAGGATGATGGAGGCATCAATTTTCCAAGTATCAGGAATTACAACCTTGCTTGCCTTTTTTGCTACATAATTCACTGGCTCCACAAAAGACATACATACTCTGATTACTCTTTGGAATCAGACTATGCTTACCCCTTTAATTTAACTGCAGTAATACACTTCTACACCCTGACATTTTCTTTAAATATTGGAAGCAGCAACTTGATGACGTTGAAATCCCTACTAAGATCAGATTAGGCTGGAATATATTTAGAAAATACATTATAAACGAATCATGGAGAGAGACTCAGAATAAAATAATACACGGGGCCATTTACGCTTTTAATATACCGAAAAAAGATCCTTTGTCAAATAGGATGATTGCATGCCCTAAATGTCATCACCCATACTCTGATCTTATGCACGGCCTATGGTCCTGCCCTGATTCAACAGTATACTGGAATCAAGTCTCAGATGTGATAAAGACTATATGGGGCCCAGGATACACTCTCTCTCCATATGTAGCCATACTACATCATTGGAATAACCCAGAAAATCCTGACCAAAAATCAAAAGGCCCCCCAAAACTACTTCATGCTCTATTCTTCCTGGCAAAAAGAGTTACTTAAACATTGGCTGGATCCTATCATTCCCCCTATAGCAGAGCTAATAATCCAAATGAAACATTTTATGCGAGTAGAGCAATTAGATACCCTTTGTAACAAAGAACAGCAAGCTGGCAAATTTCTATCAAAATGGAAGCAGTTTATTATAACATGCTGTTCTCTGTCTGAAAAGAATAAAATTGTCAAACCATTTACTTCTACAGAATGGTATATTCTGGAGGATCTAAATAATAACCTAGGACTCTTACGTGTTAACTAAAGCAGGGTGTAAAATAATACTTCTTTCTGTATTATTTTCTCTACTGAGGACTTCTCAAAGTATCAATATCACGATATTCTTATAAAAAAATGTATCTATTTATTCTTGGATTGTCCATTAAAAAGAATCAGATTGCAGCAGGTACATACAATAATTAGTTATAAAGTAATTGTCCATTTGTCCATAATTAGCTTAATTGTTGAGATTCACCCATCTTTCCTTGGATCCTGGCTGGTAAATCATGTCTTTGTCCAGCACGTGTCCAGGCCTACATGTCAGATACTTCTCAGCATGAAGATTCTGTGTCTTGTGGGGTGGGAAGAGCAAGAGAGCCCCCCTTTCTGTACCATGGGCTTTTATAGCCAGTCGTATGGCACACCTGTTCTACATATGGTAGTGAACTAAAAATACACACACAAATAGCGCATGTCAACTAGACACGATGGCTGATGCAATCCTTGTGCAGTGTATAAAACTCAAAATTTGAGAATAAAATGAATATCCACTATTAATTATTTAACACAGGGGAGATAATCATCACAATTTATCATTATTTAATTAATTCCATTGACTGTAGATGACTGTAACTTGCTAATACTTAGTTTAGATGTCTATTTGTTAAGCCAGCTAACCGGAACTTATTGATTATTCATTGTGGATGATCTGTGTACAGGTTCCTTATTATGTGCACCCTGGCTTTGATTTATTTGTTTTATATGTCTTTCTATGATTTGTTCTGTTGAAAAAAACAAATAAAAATGATGTTTGAAAAAGGCTGATGTATCTGATAGGGCCGTCACTGTCACAGTTCCTCCTTTGGTGGAAGACGGCGAATATGAAATTTCTCGTATCTTGAATTCTAGATGGCATAGAGGGAGATTACAGTATCTTGTCTCCTGGAAGGGTTTTGGTCCCGAAGATAACTCGTGGGTAAGGACGGATGATGTCTCTGCTCTTAGGCTTGTTAAAGCTTTTCCACAGGAGGTTTCCGGATAGGCCTGGGCCTGGAGAATCTGGAGGATCCGGAGGATCCTCATAAAAGAGGGGGTACTGTTAGAACCCTCCTGTTTGTTTTTTCCATCTTGTGTTTTGCGGTCACGTGACCATTTGCCTTTATATTCCAGCTCCGCCCTTCTGGCTGTGCTGGACTTCAGTGTTTGACTGTTTCTCTAGCCTGGTGCTTTGGTGCCCTTCTCTGTCAGTTCACTTGGTCCTTCTGATACCTCTTGTACCTTTTGTCAGTTTGTCTTTTTGTGTTCTGCAGCAACTTCTCTGTTTAGGAGGTGTCCCATTTTTTGTCCTAGTCCTTAGTTCTTTTAGGGACCTTAATGCTATAGGTCTTCGTTCAGACTAGCCGAGTACTAAGGCGGGTCTGTTCGCTAGGAACAGGCAGCCTGCTACATCATAGGGATTCAGCTTAGTCTTAATGTAGGGACAGCTTTCCCCTATCTTTCCTTAGTACATGTTGCAGATCATAACATTTTATTTCTAATTGGGATATTGGTTGGTTTAATATATTTTATCTTCTGATATTTTGGGTAGCTTTATACTTTCTAAAAATTGATTGATCAGTTGGGCATTAGGTTGTGGTATTGTATTGTTTTTTTTGTAAATTGTAGAGGGTTGAGTAATAATTTGCGAAGGTATTGGCAATCTCTTTGTTTGGTCATTTTAGCTTTGACTTTAGTCGCTTGTATTTTACCTGCTCTGTTTCCCTGCCAATAGTATTTAGCTTTGCTTTTCCGTAGGTTATGCCCGTATTTATGTTGGAGCAATTGATATAAATCGTATCTTAATTTTTGTAATTTTTGGAGAGTTGTGTTTACGGGGCTGTTTTTATGCATTTCTTCTAGTGAGGCTTTGTTTTGGTTGATTTCCTCTATTTGGCATATTCTTTCTTTTTTGTTTTGGGATGCTATTTGAATTAGTTTTCCTCTAATATAAGCCTCATGAGCATACCATACTGTTGATGCGGACACGTTGAGTGTATTATTAATTATAAAATATTCTTTCAAGGTCTCCTGCAGTTGGGGCCTAATTTTATGTGTTGCGATTAGGTAATTATTTACTCTCCATGGGGAGTATGTCGTGTAGTTGTATCCCTCTTTAATGTGTTACGAGATGGGCATGGTCTGACCATGTGATGTTACCTATCGTGGCTTTTGGATGTCATGTAATAACCATTTATCTGTAAGAATTAGGTCGATTCTTGAGTAGCCCTTGTGTGAATGTGAATAGAACGTGTAATCACGTACGGAGGTGTGCAAAACTCGCCAAACATCGTAGAGTTCTTACGCCAAGAGAGTCTGAGAAAGAGAACGAGCTTTTTCTTTTTTTGAGGATGTACAGATTTGTCTATGCCTGGCATGGGGTGATATTAAAATCCCTGCGCACCAGCAGGGCTCTTTTTTTTGCATCTGTTATTACCGCTAAAGTTTCCTTAACAAATGAAATCTGCTTGGAATTAGGGGCATATTTGGAGGCGATCGTGTAAATTTTGTTATTTCTTCTGCATACTAAGATGATGTATCTGCCTTCATTGTCTACAATGCTGTTGATCAATTGGAAGGCGATGGTGTTTTTTATCACTATTACTACTCCCCTTTTTTACCAATTGCGTGAGAGTGAAACACATTGGGAAGTTTCTGTTCTGCAACCTGTGTACGTCAACACTGTTTAAGTGAGTTTCTTGAACACACAGTCGGGCCTCTCTCCATAGTAGAGATCTTTTAACCCCTTTATGACCTGGGGCATACTAGTTCGCCCCAGGTCATCATACCCGGTTCAGCACGGGCCCCGGCGCTCAGCCTGCACTGAACCAGTGATTTATACAACTGACATGTGCTCGCAACAGCCGCGGGTGGAATCGCGATCCACCCCCAGCTGTTAACCAGTTAAATGTCGCTGTCAATCTTGGCATTAGCCCCGCCCATCGGTGTTCCCATCACATGATCGCGGGTCACCGATGGGTTGGCATGACAACCCGCGGTCTGCAGCAGACCCCAGTGGTTGTCATGTCCTGATTGCTATGAGCGCCGCCGGCCAGTGGTTGATGCTCATAGCAAGTGAACAATTCTGCTGCATATAGGCGATCTGCTCATCTCCTGTATGCAGCAAAGCCGATCTAACCCAAAATAGTATCAATAAAAACGTCAGCTCGACGCGCAAAAAATAAGCCATCACCTGGCCCTAGATTCCGAAAAATGGAGATGCCCAGGGTCTCGGAAATGGCGTGGCTTTTTTCTATAAGGAAACTTTGGATTTTTTTTTCACCACTTAAATAAAAAGAACCTATACAAGTGTGGTATCTACGAACTCGTAATAACACAGAGAATAATAATAGCAGGTCAGTTTTAGTATTCAGTGAATGTGGTAAAAAAAAAAAACATTTTGTTTTGCTATTTCACCGCACTTGGAATTTTTTTCCCGTTTTCTAGTACATGATATGGTAAGAACCAGTGATGTCGTTCAAAAGTACAACTTGTCCCGCAAAAAATAAGCCCTCACATGACCATATTGAGCGAAAAATATAAAAGTTATGGCTCTTGGAAGAAGGGGAGCAAAAAATTAAAACGGAAAATCGCAAGGTCATTAAGGGGTTAAACAGACTATTTAACCCTTTCACATTGATATTGGAAATGTGAAGTACCATATACAAAATACGGAGAAAATCTATATGTCACCACTAGACAGTTAGGGAAGAATGGGGAAATAACAAAATACAAATCTCAAAAGATATAAATAACTATAACAGTTCCAAGAATAGAGTCCGGTTCTAAGTGAACCTACTGGACATGCCGTGCTATCCAGTATACAACAAGGGGAAGTGAGAATGAAAAAATATTTTTCTCGTGCTACCGCAGAGTATTGGAAAAAATAGTTGTATGATCTGCTCAAAAAAAAATAATAAAAGATCTAGGCAGAGCAACTAAATTGAGGGTACAACGGTTAGGAAAGTAAGCTTGCTGCTTGTTCAGATCCACTCCTTCCTCAACATCGGCGGTTTCGTCTTCTTTATTAGAGAACTTGTCCCTTCTGCCACAGTCGCCAGCGACCACTTCTGCATCAGAGTCATTCCCTGCCGAGGAGATGTCAGGACATGTGTGACTCCTTTCTTAGTCATGATCAGCTTCCAGGGTAGCCCCACTTGTACACGATCTCGTTGTCTTGCAGGATTTTGGTCGCTGTAGAAAACTCGCACCTCCTGTTCAGGGTGGCAGCAGACAGATCAGTGAACATCATGATGCTCCTGAACCTGTCCGGAAGCTCTGGATTTCCCGCCGCGTCTTTGGTTATGGCTTCTTTAAAGTGGAAAAAGTGAAGCCGGGCAATTACATCTCTGGGTGCAGAGGTGGGGGCACTTTTGGGTTTGGGGATCCTGTGCGCCCTGTCTATTAGAAGGTTCCGCTGATACTTTTCAAGGATTAATTCAGTAAAAAAGTCCGTTAGGAACTCCTTCAGTGCGTCTGCAGCAATACTCTCCGGTATCCCTCTAAAATGTAGATTGTTGCGTCTGAAGCGGTTCTCCATATCCACCAACTTTAATCTCCGTGCATTAATCTCCTCATCTGCCTCATTATGAGCGTCGACCAGATTATTGTGAGCAGTAGTGAACTCCTCCAACTTCTCCTTAATATGTGCTTTTCTATCTCCAATGTGCACAATGTCTTTCTGTAATGCAGTGAAGGTGGAGGTAATATCACTGTGTATGCCCTGTTTAAGATCCTCTAAAAGGGACTTCAGTGTGGTCTCTGTAATGGGGGCAGAGCTGTGCCATGTGTCAGGTGCATTTGATACTTGCTGTTTGGTGTCTGGAGGTCTCTGGGCTGCAGGATGGCGATCCACATGGGTCCTCTGTCAGGGGGTGATGTTCCTGTGCTGGTCTCGGACTATAACCGCTCTTTATTAGGTGAGGTCTGACCCGATAGCAGAGGATCAGACCTCATGGAGCGTTCTGCACCGACTCTGGCTGCATGATGAGTTCTACGGCAGCCATCTTGGATTTTACAGGGTGTCGGCACAAAGACTGAGATCCTGCCCTGTGCCACATCTCTGCTCTTTGTGGTGCGCCCCATCGCTGCCCAAAGTGTACCGGAGCTTGTGCTGCACGATATTAAGGTAGTCCTCTACTTTTTTTTGCGCTGTGAGCCGCTATTCGACGGTGGAAGCTCGGAGCTGGGTCTATGTGCGGCCGCTCAGCTCCTCATCTGGACACACCCACTAAATAACATTTCCCACATGTCTACTTTACATCAGCACAATTTTGGAACCAACATTTTTTAAAAATGGGTTAAAATGGGTTAAAAATTGACCAGCGACTTTGAGGGCCCTTAATGACAGAAAATACCCAAAAGTGACACCATTCTAAAAACTGCAACCTTCAAGGTGCTCAAAACCACATTCAAGTAGTTTATTAACCTTCCAGGTGCTTCACAGGATTTTTTGGAATGTGGAAGAAAACAATGAACATTTTTACCTTTCTTTTTTCACAAAAATGTTATATTAGACTCAAATTTTCTTATTTTCATTCACAAGGGTTTTCAACAGGAAAAAATGAACCACTACATTTGTTGTGCATTTCTCCTGAAGAAGCCGTTACCCCATATGTGGGGGGAAACCACTGTTTGGGCACACGGCAGGGCTCAGAAGGGAAGGAGCGCCATTTGACTTTTTGAATGTAAAATTTGCTTGAATAATTTGGGGATGCCATGTCGGGTTTGGAGAGTCACTGATGTGCCTAAACAGTGGAAACCCCCCACAAGTGACCCCATTTTGGAAACTAGACCCCTCAAGGAACTTCTCTTGATGCGTGATGAGCACTCTTAAAAATAAAGAAATCACTTTTTAGGAAAATGAAAAAATCACTTTTTCCACAAAAATGATGTTTTAGCCCCAAATGTTTTTATTTTCACAAGGGTAAGAGGAGAAAATGGACCCCAAAAACTGTTGTGCAATTTCTCCTGAGTACAGCGATACCCCATATATGGGGAAAATACACTGTTTAAGCGCACGGTAGGGTTCAGAAGGGAAGGAGCACGGTGTGACTTTTTGAACGCAAAATTGGCTGGAATCGAGAGCGTATGCCATGTCACGTTTGGAGAGCCGCTGATGCGCCTAAACAGTGGAAACCCCCCACAAATGACCCTATTTTAGAAACTAGACCCCTCAAGGATTTTATCAAGGGTTATAGTGAACATTTTGAACCCAGAGGTACGACACAGAATTTGATACCCATTAGGTCATCATATTGAATAAGTTGTCATTAGTATTGAGCGCATGTGCTTGCTACTTGAGTTTGCATCGGGTAAGCACCATGTATTGCGGGTGCACGAGTGACATGCTCGAGTCCCCCGCCCCTCATGTTTCACGGTTGTTAGACACCCAAAAGAAAAACATGCGGGGATCGCTCGTGCATGGCAGGCAATCCCTGCAAGTTTTTTTTGTCTGTATAACAGCCGCAAAACATATGGGGTGGAAACTCGAGCATGTCACTCGAGCATCTGCAATTCTCTTTGTATACCCGAGATTTTTTGGCTGATGGAGCTGTATGGCAGCTTATTTTTTTGCAGGACAAGATGACATTTTCAGTGGTACTATTTTTATTTACATTCGTCTTTTTAGTATAATCTCTTTTTATTGAAATAAGAAAAGACATAAACATACAAAATCAACATCAGTAGAAGCCAGTGCTCAGTCTCGACGGTCAGAACATTGTATATTCACATATGTACTATTTTTCTTATAAGACTGAAGCACCTTTATCCAGCAGTATAAGCTTACTTTTATCTGTTCCAACAATGGAACCAAGAACATATATCAAATATCAACACTACCAAAACGGGAGAAAAGAAAAAAAAAAAAAAGGGGGAGGGGGGGGAGCAGGAGAAGAAGTAATAAGAAAGTGAAGATAGGAAAGGAGAGAAGGGTTTAAGGAATGGGAACGGGGCAGGGGAGTCTGAGCTAAGGTTCCATTTTAATTTCACTAATCATCTCCAGCACCAATCCGGATCCAATTCGCCTATTCATCAGTTTTTACCCAAATAGCCCGTGGAACTCCGACGAGTCTTGAAACAAGATCCAAACGCTCCAGATCTTCATGAATTTATCCGCACAATCATTGAAATCAGCAGAAAGCTCCTCCATTCTGCAGATATTAGCCATTTCATTGTACCACTCTGAGATTGGGGGGATTTGAGGTGACCTCCAATAACGTGGAATCACCGCACGAGCTGCTGTTAAACAAAATCTTAAAATATCTTTTTTTTGGGATCTAATCGATGAAGGCAGAATGGAAAGTAGGGCTATCTCAGGGCAGTTCTCAACCCTATTTCCAGTAATTAGGTTATAGTTGGAGAATATTTTATCCCACAGAGGTTTGATCCGACTACATTCCCACCAGATGTGGAGCATAGATCCCTTTTCCACTCCACATCGCCAACACATGTCTGAAGTTGCCGGAAACATGGAGTGGAGTTTCACAGGATACCGGTACCATCTTGCCATAATTTTGAAATTTTTCTCCTGCGCATAATTTGCACCTGACATTTTGTGTGTAAACAAGAAACTTTTTTCCCAGTCTGACGAGGGTATGATATGTCCCAATTCCTGTTCCCACTTATGTTGAAAATTAAGCTTTCCTGAGATATTTACCCCTATCAGACAATTATAAAGCATGGATATTACATGATTGGGAGGAGATTCCTGCAAAAACAGTCTCTCAAAGGAAGATGGTGTACACTGGAACAGGGGCACTGTCCCCCTAGACGATAAAAACGATTGTAACTGTAGATATTCCAACCACTGGAGTTTTCTAGACGGATACCTGTCTTGTATTGTATTGAATGACGGAAATCTACCATTTTCGAATATCTGCAGAAGGCGAACATCCTCCCTAGCTCTCCATCCCATGAAAGAATCCCTCAAATATCCAGGAGGGAAGGAGGGATTGGAGAATAATGGCATAAGAGGGCTGATTGTACTAGAGGAAAAGTGTTTTTTCATAATTGCATGCCAAATTTTTTTTGTACCCCTAGTCAATTCAGATAAACCTCCAATTGAGGAAACATCTGAGGCGAAGAGCCAAGGAAGGTGCTTCAAAGGAACAACTACTCCCTCCTGCTCAACAGTGACCCATTGCTTTGTCAAAGAATTATAGTGCCAGTCTAGAAGGCGACCCAAAGCAGAGGCTTGAAAGTATGTTTTAAAATTCGGAAATCCAGCTCCACCAGCTGCTTTAGGGCGGTTTAAAGTCTGCATACTTATCCTAGGTCTACCTTTACCCCACACAAACCTAGTTAATACTGTACGTAATCTGCTGAAAAAGCTGCATGGGGGAGAGATAGGGACAGTTTGAAAAATCTATAAAAAACGGGGAAGTATATCCATTTTTACGGCATTCATTTTGCCAAACCAGGACATTCTCAGTTTACTGTAATTTAGTAAATCTTTACATGTACGGTCCAAGAGAGACTGGTAGTTTAGCGCATACATTTTTGATGAATCAGAAGAAACGAGCACTCCCAGGTATTTTATCGCCTCCGATTTCCACTTAAAAGGGAAGTTGTCCATCACCTGTCTAACCTCTCTCTGTGGCAATGACACGTTTAATGCCTCCGATTTTGAGTAATTAACTTTGAAATTACTCAGGAACCCAAATCTGTCAAACTCCTTCATTAATGAAGGAAGAGATGTCTGAGGTTGAGATACATAGAGGAGGAGATCATCTGCATATAATGCTGTCTTATAAGTCCTTGTACCTATTTTAACCCCTTGAATACTACTATTTTTCCTTATAGCGTTGGCCAGGTGTTCCATCACTATCACGTACAGAAGGGGGGACAGAGGGCACCCCTGTCTAGTCCCATTTTGTATCTTAAAGGGTGAGGACAGGGTTCCATTAACCCTAACTCTGGCAGTAGGACCTGAATACAAGGAGAAAATCAACTGTAAAAATTGTGATCCAATGCCTATTTGGCTTTGTGCTTCCTTCATAAATTGCCAATGAACCCTTTCAAAGGCCTTCTCTGCATCAACAGATAAAAGGCCCATAGGTAGGAATTGCTTTTAGCTTTGGAGATTAGCAACATAGTCTTAATGGTGTTATCTCTTGCCTCTCGGCCCTGAATAAATCCTACTTGATCTGTGTTTATAAGGGAGGGTAACAATGGGGCCAGTCTTTCTGCTAGAATTTTGGAGAGTATTTTAATGTCTACGTTTATTAATGATATGGGTCTATAATTAGCCGTGTTTGTAAGATCTTTACCCTGTTTAGGAAGGATACTAATATGGGCTTCCAATGATTGGGGGACGAAGCACGTCTTATCATTTAGTGAGTTAAATGTTTTATGCATAATAGGGGATAATTGAGTTTTAAGGGACTTATAGAATGCTGGGGTAAATCCGTCTGGGCCAGGACTTTTACCAGATGGTGTAGATTGAATAGCAAGATTGACCTCCTCCTCCGTGATGTCTTTTTCCAGTTCCCCAGAGACCTGGCTATCTAAAGATGGTAAAGAAGTATCCTGTATATACTCTTTAATTCGGGCAGTTAAGTCACTGGGAGAGAGATCAGAATATTGCCCTTTAATATTCTATAACTTCTCATAGTATGAGCGAAATATCTCGATAATTTCTGTAGGGTTATGGGCATCCTCCCCATTCTGTTTCTTGATATATGGAACGTATGTTGCCACAGAACGAGGATGAAGCAATCTTGAGAGTGCCCGTCCACATTTATCCGACGATTCATAAAAAAAACTTTTAGTTTGCTCCCTGTGTCTTAGATACTTTTGCTCAAGCAAGATCTTAAGATCATTCCTTTTTTTTGATAGTTCTGCAAGTGTATTAGGTGACAATGTATGTTTGTGCGATGTCTCCAATATGTGTATCTGTCTCAACAGGTCATTCACCCTCTGTGTTCTTTCTTTTTTGAGTCTTGAACCATGTTTAATCAACACGCCTCTCATGACACATTTTAGAGTTTCCCATTGCAGAGGAGTTGAGGTCTGATCTGTTTTGTGAATTTGCATAAAAGAATCAACAGAATCTTTTAATTCTGTCATACAGATACTATCCTTGAGAAGGTGATCATTCATTTTCCATGTCCACGAGCGTCGGACAGAGGAAGGAATAGATAGGGATAGAAAAATTGGAGCATGATCAGACCACAACATGTCGCCTATTGTGGCAGATGGGTTTAAAGAAAGAGCGTGATGACTCAACAGGAAGAAATCAATGCGACTATATGAACCATGCGCAGGAGAAAAATATGTGTAATCCTTACCCTGAGGATTCAAGATTCGCCAAACGTCTGTCAATCTGAGGGCGTGGATGGCCCGCTTCAGTGATCGGAGCCTTCTCGAAGGGACAACACCCCTTCCTGAGGATGAATCTAGCGCGGGATTCCATGTGAAGTTAAAGTCTCCACCTGCAATCAGAATACCTTCTGCAAATTCAGAGAGGGATGTTAGAAAGGACCTACACGTGGGGATCTGATCTTTGTTAGGGAGGTACCAATTTGCTATTGTATATATTGATTCCGCTATTTTAAGTTTTAAAAACACATATCTGCCTTTATCATCAATGAGGGAATCCATGAAAGTGTAAGCCAACGATTTGTGTATGGCTATGGATACACCCTTAGAGCGTGAATCCGGATTAGTGCTGTGAAACCATCGAGAATAATACCTATCACCAAGAACAGGCACATGCCCCATTTTAAAATGCGTCTCTTGTAACATAAGAACCTGAACTTTTTGTTTGTGCATAGAGTATAAAATTTCAGAACATTTCTGTGGGACATTAAAGCCTCTTACATTCAATGAACCTACTTTAATAGATGACATGATTACCAAGGGTGAGGAAGGGGGTGGGGTAAGATGGAAGACGGAAATATAAAGAAAGGGACGAGAAAGAGGAAAGGGGAACAAAAATAAAATTAGAATAAAGAAAACAATCTGATGAGGGGAGATGAGTCTATTTTACACCTGCCAGCAGTGTGTAAACCCCTTGAGAGAATGGGCTTTCTACCGAGGAGCCGTCCCCCCCAAGCCCAAACAACAGGCCAAACCTTTTGTACTAAAACTTTGATATAAAGGCAGCCAAAAACTGACATAGATTAACATCTGCTTATCACTATATTAAATCTCAAATCAATATATCACATAACCTTATGAGATAATATCTGTACCTCCCAAGAACTGAATACCATTGACACAGTACAATTAGTTTTGTCACTGATATCCAGTCACATATGTGAGGTATTCAAAATATCAACTATATTCTACGTTGAGAACATTTTAGAGGAATATAACATTCTAATGTCTTTCACCAACATTTTAGAGGAACATAACATTCTAATGTCTTTCACCAGCTTGACTAGCACTGAGGGCTAGAGAATTGACCACAGGTCCTTTTTGTGAGAGATGTTTCAATCTGGGGGATGCGAAACGTGTTTCCTATTGATCTCTCTTCTAGATTCTTCTCTGGCTTTGTTTCTTGTCACTTTTTGTGATTGTGGATTGAGATCCGACTTGGGGCCTCCCGGGAGACTTGGCCAGTCCTCTGATGATATAGATACGAGGGGGATCCCCAAGCCCTTAACAAAAGCCGGGATGTCTCCAGGGCAGCGTACCACATGTAAAACCCCAGAATGGCGGACTTGTAGGCGGAAAGGGAAACCCCAAGAATATAATATGTTCTGCTGTCTTAAAACCTCTAATAGAGGTCTTAATGTCCTCCTCTTCTGAAGTGAGTGACGTGATAAATCAGACATGAGTTGTACAGGATGATCTTGATATAGAATAGAATCTATTTTTCTGGCCTTTATTAAGATGCTTTCTTTGATTTTGTATTTATGAACCCGGCAAATCACATCTCGATGTTTTGACATGTCAGAGGGTCTGGGACCCAGGGATCTATGGGCCCTGTCTAACTCCAACTCACTCTCTAAGGGCCGACCCAGAATAGAGTTGAACAAATGGCGCAGTGTCTCATCCAATTTATTGTGCTCAATTGTCTCTGGAAGTCCTCTAATCCTAATATTATTGCTCCTTTCTCTGTTCTCAATATCGTCTATCAAATCTGTTAGATATTCCAGTTGGTATGAGTGGGAGGACAAAGTTTGTTCATGGGATTTAACTTGTTGGGCGATGGATGCTGTGTGTGACTCAGCAGCAGACACTTTTTCTGTTAACTCTTGCATGTCCCCTCTAATGGCAGCAGTTTCAGCTCTGTAGGAGGACTCCAGTCTGGACAAATAGGACTCCATGTCCTCCCTGGTTGGGATAGCTCGTATTCGAGCTTTGAGATCTCTCCACACTGCCTCATGCTGAGATAAATCATCCTGTTGGCTCTCCTCTGAGCAGCCAGGAGAGGGAGAGCGTAATAATGTGGGAAAGGAGCCTCTCTCAGGGGATCTCTGGTCATCAGTGGACCATTGGGGTCTCTGTAAGTCCGGACCCGCAGCAGAGGTAAGCTCTGCCGAGTCTGAAGTGTCCGAGGGTTGGAGCACGGAGCTATCCCCCACCACGCACCTGAATCCCGGAGGCGCGAAACCAGGGTCCGCCATCTTGGACTGGGGGGGGTCCTCCGTAGCTGCGACGGTGAGGCCTCCTGTGTTCTCCCACGCCTGAGAGGTATCGTCCGTTCTGTTGATCTTGATGGGGAGCGTTTACCACGTGGGCTCAGAGCCTCCGATGCAGGAGCCGAGGAGCGCTGTGCAGGGCCCGCCGACGCCATCTTAGATCCCGCTTGTGCAGGGGAAGCAGGTGCAGTGCTTCTCAGATAGCGTGTAATGTTCGTTGGAGATGCCCGCTGGGTACTCACACTGGTCTGTGTTATGTTCCGTTTCTTTTTTGCCGGCATTGGCAGTATTTTGGCTCGATTTGATGTGGTAGGCATGCCCCGAAGCTGGGCCAGGGACGGGAGCAAACAACCCTGCAACTTCACTCCTCCATAGCCAGGCCACGCCCCCACATTCGTCTTTTTAATCACTTTTTTTTGTTTGGCGGTATGATGATAAAGCATAGTTTTTTGATTAGTTTTTTATATTTTATTTTTAGTTTTTTAGTTTTATAGGACAGGTCTTTCCGGGCACCGCAATGCCAAATATGTGTTCTTCTAATAGTTGTTTTTTTTTCATAATAATATTTATTTATGGGTACAGAATATTTTAATTTTTTTTGGATTTATTCTTTTTTTTTTTATATTTTTACTATTTTTTTTCACTTTCTGATACTGTTTTTCACTTTTACACTTTGTCGCACTAGGGGACTTTCATTTTTTGCAGCCTGATTGCCTTTAAAGCATAGGGATGCAGTAGCATCCTTGTGCTATGAAGTCTGTCAGCCCTGCACTGGCACAAGTTAGATAAATCGTGCATTGCACACGCTCTATCCATCTTCCTGATGCCTGGTGACCCAGATGTTGTCATGGTATTCAAGGTTAGAGGGGCGCTCTTAACTCTGCTTGCCCCGGAAATGCACAGCCTCTGTGCGGGCGCGATCACATTGTGCGTAATCGTAGGTACCTGGTCCATAAGTACCAGGGCGCAGGGACGTACTATTACTGACAATGTCAGAAAGGGGTTAAAGTGCATTTACTCCTCGCCAACGCACCCAAAAACACATGTATGTCATAAATAATTTTAAAAAATGACGCGGGGTCCCCCCTACTTTTGATACCCAGCCTAGGTAAAGGAGACAGGGCTTACATTATCAAGCTTGGAAGATCCATGGATATTGGCCCTTTCCCAGCCCAAAAATTAAAGCTCTCAGCCGCCCCAGAATTGACGCATCCATGAGATGCGCCAATTTGGGCACTTTGCCGACTCTTCTCGATTGCCCTGGTGCGGTGGCAATTGGGGTAATAGTTTATGGGGTGGATGTCAGCTTTGTAATGTCAGTGAGCAACAAGCCTAAGGGTTATTAATGGAGAGTTGTCTATCAGACACCCCCATTACCAATCCAGTAGTCATAAAAAAAACCACAGTAAAAAATCGTTTATTTTAAAAAACACTCCCACACACCTTGCTCGCCAATTTATTAAAAAGCAAAAACATCAACATGAAGATCCGACGTAATCCAGCCAATTAGAAGTAGTCCAAAAATGGGAACCTGAAAGACATAAAAAGAGAGTTAACTAAATGAAAACAAGAAACATTCCCTCATTCACCAATTTATTATTAATAATAATTCCTGCTGCTGTGATGTAAACCATTGGGGTTCCCACGACGTCTCGCGATTCTGTACAGCAACCTTTGGTGCGTCATTCTGAGAACGACACTTCACAGATCACTCCTGGTCATGTCTCACGAGCGATGACATCAGTAACTGAGTAACGTCATCGTTCGTGAGGGACCTATGAAGGGACCTATTAGCACATTCCAATAAAATGAATGAAAATTATTGCGTGAACTGTTGTTGTTAAACTTTTTATTGGTACTGTACATGAGCATCCCTTTATAGGGAACCCCTTCGATGCTGTTACTTTTTCTTCACTTTGTAACTTATTACGCAAGGGACTATCCTCTTTTTTTCATATATCGTAAAGTTCTACATGTAAAATTTCCTTAGTTCATGTCTGTGCATGTGAATGGTTAAAGTGGATCTGTCACCAAATTTGACAATCCTTCCTGCACTGCTACTGGTGGCATCTCACACGGCTAAATGCATGCGGATATATTGTCCTCTATTTGCTTCTTCTTGAACATTGGTTTGTGGTTGTTTTCCCTATGATCAGAATGCACCTTGGTGTTTCTAGGTTCTCCCCTGATGTAATATATTTTTTTTGCTCCTTAAAGGGAACCTGTGACGTGAAAAAAAGCTATTTATCTGCAGATATGGGGTTAATCTGCAGAGTAATAGCATCCTGAACCTGCACTGCACTTAGACCCCCGCTCTCAGGAGGAAATGAACTTTATTCCTCCCGGTAGTGTTCTGGGTTCAGTCACCGGGATGGTGCCGGCGTGGTTCAGTCACCGCTCTGTGTATAGAGAGGGCAGCTGTAACCGCATCCCCGGCACTGAGTAATGCTGAGCTGCTTTCAGTCAGTGCCAGTGATGTGGTTACCGCCACGGCTCACTATACACAGAGTGGTGACTGAACCTACACCTGTGCCACTCCCGAGATGGAAACCCAATGGATGCTGGGAGAAATAAAGTTCATTTCCTCCCAACAGCAGGGGATTAAGTGTGGGCGGGTTCAGAATAGTATTAACATAGAGATTATCCCCATATGTGCAGGCTAATTTCGTTTTTTCACATGACAAATTCCCTTCAAGGAAAGAAGCTTTTTTATTGTAGTTATTATTTCTTACAAGCATGTAGTAATGTGTTTTTTTTTTTTTTTAAATCTGCAGTGCAAGCGGACCTTCTGACCGCACCTATTATAGAGGTAAGACATTTTACGAAAATTCAGATGGTATAATGAAATATGTGACTTTATATTTTATTCCAAAATTTTTATAGGTTTTATTAAAGGTACAGTGGGTACAGAAAGTATTCAGACCCCTTTAAATTTTTCACTCTTTGTTTCATTGTAGCCATTTGGTAAATTCTAAAAAGTTCATTTTTTTCTCATTAAAGTACACTCTGCACCCCATCTTGACTGAACATAAACAGAAATGCAGAAATGTTTGCAAATTTATTAAAAAAGAAAAACTGAAATATCACATGGTCATAAGTATTCAGACCCTTTGCTCAGTATTGAGTAGAAAGACCCTTTTGAGCTGGTACAGCCATGAGTCTTCTTGGGAATGATGCAACAAGTTTTTCACACCTGGATTTGGGGATCCTCTGCCATTCTTCCTTGCAGATCCTCTCCAGTTCCGTCAGGTTGGATGGTGAACGTTAGTGGACAGCCATTTTCAGGTCTCTCCAGAGATGCTCAATTGGGTTTAGGTCAGGGCTCTGGCTCGGCCAGTCAAGAATGGTCACAGATTTGTTCTGAAGCCTCTCATTTGTTATTTTAGCTGTGTGCTTAGGGCCATTGTGTTGTTGGAAGGTGAACCTTCAGCCAAGTCTTAGGTACAGAGCATTCTGGAAGAGGTTTTCATCCACAATATCTCTGTACTTGGCCGCATTCATGTTTCCTTCAATTGCAACCAATCATCCTGTCCCTGCAGCTGAAAAACACCCCCATAGCATGATGCTGCCACCACCATGTTTCACAGTTGGGATTGTATTGGGCAGGTGATGAGTAGTGCCTGGTTTTCTGCACACATACCACTTAGAATTACCACCAAAAAGTTCTATCTTTGTCTCATCAGACCAGAGAATCTTATTTCTCATAGTCTAGGAGTCCTTCATGTGTTTTTGAGCAAACTTTATGCGGGCTTTAATATGTCTTGCACTGAGCAGAGGTTTCCGTCGGGCCATTCTGCCATAAAGACGTGACTGGTGGAGGGCTGCAATGATAGTTGACTTTGTGGAACTTTCTCCCATCTCCCTACTGCATCTCTGAAGCTCAGCCACAGTGATCTTGGGGTTCCTCTTTATCTCTCTCACCAAGGCTCTTCTCCCACGATTGCTCAGTTTGGCTGGATGGCCAGGTCTAGGAAGACTTCTGGTGGTCTCAAACTTCTTCCATTTAAGGATTATGGAGGCCACTGTGCTCTTAGGAACCTTGAGTAATGCAGACATTCTTTTGTAATCTTGGCCAGATCTATGCTTGCCTCAATTCTGTCTCTGAGCTCCTTGGGCAGTTTCTTTGAGCTCAGGATTCTCATTTGGTCTGACATGTACTTTGAGCTGTAAGATCTTGTGTGTACCTTTCCAAATCAAGTCCTATCAGTTTAATTAAACACAGCTGGAATCCAATGAAGGAGTAGAACCATCTCAAGGAGGATCACGAGGAAATGGACAGCATGTGACTTAAATAAGAGTGTCTGAGCAAAGGGTCTGAACACTTATGACCATGTGATATTTCAGTTTTTCTTTTTTAATAAATTTGCAAAAATTGGAGTTGGGGAACACTTTTTTAGTGTGTGACAGCAGCCAACCATAAAAATCCGATATACAGTGGCTTGCAAAAGTGTTCACCCCCTTCGCAGTTTTTGTGTTTTTCTACCTTACAACCTGGAATTTAATTGTTTTTTAAAGGCTTTGCATGAGATCATGTAAAGAACATGCCTACAGCTCTGAACATTTGGTTTTATTTTTGTTGTGAAGCAAACAACAAATAGGACAAAATACCTGAAAACTTCAATGCGCATAACTATTCACCCATCTAAAGTCAGTACTTAGTAGAAGCTCCTTTCGCAGCAATTACAGCTGAAGGTAATTTTGGGTAAGTCTCTATGAGCTTTCTACCTCTTGCCACTGGGATTTTTGGCCATTCTTCAAGGCCAAACTGCTCCATCTCCTTCAAGTTAGATGATTTCCTCTGGTGAACAGCAATCTTCAAGTCTGACTACAGATTCTCAATTGGATTACAGTCTGGGCTTTATCACTAGAAAACATTTAGGCTATGTGCCCATGTTGCAGAAATGCTCCGGATTTTTCCTGAGCGTTTCTGCATCTCCCTGGCAGAAAAAACTCATGCGGATTGTACATGCGTTTTTCCTGCCAGGGACATGCGGATGTGAAGCGTTCTTCACATGCATTTCTGCATGCGGATTGACAAGTTCTTTTCAAGCGATTTTAGCATCACTTGGAAAGTGATTGACAACTTGGTCACACTATATAAATCCATGTGTGTTATATAGTGTGACCTTAAAGAATGTTTAAAAATAAAAAAATTAATCTATACTTACCTTCCGATGGCCCCCGAAGTCTTGCTTCGCTCCGTTCTCCCTTGCCGGCAGCTCGCGGTACACTGCACTGAAGGACCTGCCATCACATGACTATGACGTCAGCGCAGGTTCTTCAGTCCATAGCGAACTGCCGGCATGGGAGGATGAGCGCAGCGGGGGCCGTCAGAAGGTAAATATAATATTTATTTTTTATTTTAGTCTTTTTTTTTACAGGTTCTATGGTACCCTGGTCCGGAGGAGAGTCTCCTGTCCTCCACACCCGGGTACCATCCGCACATTGAAACGCTTGGATTCCGCATGTACAGATGCAGTGATGCGTAATCCGTGCGTTTCAATGCAAGTCAACGGCGGCAAAAAAAATAATTGGTAGTGCTGCGTTTTTTTCCGCAATGATAACCCGCAGCGGAAATTTCCACAGCATGTGCAGAGCACATGCGAATTATCATTGGGGACCATGGCTGGCCTTCTACCATGCGTTTCTGCAGCGTTTTTGCCGCTGCGGAAACGCTTAAAAAAAACGCATCGTGGGCACACAGCCTTACACTTTTTCCCTTAAATCACTCGAGTGTTGCTTTAGCAGTATGCTTTGGATCATTGTCTTTTTGGAAGGTGAACCACTGTCCCAGTCTCAAATCACTGACAGACTGAAACAGGTTTTGCTCAGAAAATATCCATGTATTTCGCTGGATCCATCTTTTCCTGGACTTGAACAATTTCCCCTATCCCTGCTGTCGAAAAACATCCCCATAGTATGATGCTAACACCACCATGTTTCACTGTGGGGATAGTGTTCTTGGGGTGATGAGTTGTGTTGGTTTGGCACCAGACATAGCGTTTACTTTGGTGGCAAGAAAGTTCAATTTTGGCCTCATCTGACCACATCGCCTTCCTCCACACATTTGAGGAGACTCCCACATGTCTTTTGGGAAACTCAAAATACCTTACAATTTTTGTAAGTAAAGGCTTTTTTCTTGTTCAATTATGTTTATTGGTATTTTAAAACATTTTAAAGGGAGAAATGCACACACAATATAAGCCTAAAGGTTGGCGGAGAGTAGGGGAGGTAGGAAAGCTAGGGGGAAGGAAGGGGAAGTAAAAGGTAATTCCTTTTGAAAATATGGAAAAGAGAGGCAAGTGTACAAAAAGCTGTCTTTCAATTTTACATGTAACTTACACTTGTTAAAATTATAGCTTATTCCTTATGAATTAATTGCTGAAAAAAGAAAGAGAGAAAAATTAGTAAGACACATATAGTACATTAAAAGTAGCTTAATGATATATGTGGACACTTGCCGGGGATCAAGATGTTCTCCATCGACCTGGGGGGAAGGAGTTTGATTTAAGTTTCCATTCAGTCAGAGTGAAGTATGAATAGAAGTTCGCTGACCTAATGCAAATATTGAAGATTGTTTCAATTGGAAGATGAAAAAAAAAAGGATTATGATCTTTTTATAATCTGGTTCTTGAAGATGGATTGTAATTCTATGGTAATAGTCCAAGATGGAAAATTGTATTACAATCCAGATGAAATCCAAGGCATAGACCCAAATTGACCCATATTGTAATCGAATTTAGTATGAATTGTAATTCAAGTGTTTATAATGTTATAATCTTGGTTAAAATCCGTAGATATTAGCTGATATTTATTCACCTAGTCCAAGAAATTCTAATTAAAAATCAATATTTTTTATTCATTATCCATATAAAAAATCAGAAAAACAATTTTTTTTTAAAAAAAAATGACAGGGGACATCCAGAAAAGAGAGATGCAATATATAGCTTGGTCATATCACATTCATCATGATTGTATAGCAGAAAACTAAACCACCTTATTCACTTGATGCATATTTGAACCGGTATTATAGACAGATGTAAACAGATTTGACAAAGTGCAAATTATGCAATACCCTAATTAAATTAAATGGTAGGGAGTCAGACATTTACATCTATGATCATAAAGTGCTAAGTGCTTATATTTAGAAAAAATAGTCTGCATTATTTCATTGCATTAGTTGGACCGTAAACAACTGCTTACAACTATGCAAAGTGCCATGGAGTAGTCAATATACCTATTAAAAATTGGTAAGAAAGTAAGAAAAGATCAAAGATATCTAATGATAGGCCAGGCGTCCGGGGGAGCCGTCCATAGGGAGTTATCCCATCAATCATGTGCCAGCTGTAAGGTGCTTTGATGGCTCATCGCACATGTGTATACTACACCTGTTTGCAAAAGGGACTTCCGGGTGGTACGCAGTGGAACGCATGTGTGGAACGCACGCGGTCCACATGTAGCGCATCCCCGGAAGTCAATAGGTGATGTCACACGCGTGTGCGCACAGCTCCCATGGGCCGCACGCCACTATACAGGAACCGGACCCGTGGAGTAAAGCCTAGCTGTGCAGAGCAGTGGAACGCATGTGTGAAACGCATGCGGACCACATGGAGCGCAACCTCAAAATGGTCCATCCCCACTTCCTAAACCATGAACCTGTAGGACATGGCATACATATCAAGGAATGACAAGGGAAAATGGGAGGGGAATGGGGAAGGAAGGAGGGAAGAAGAAAAGAAAAGAATAAACCAAATGTAAAGACAGAAAATAGATGCTGTAGGAGCATCGATTACCATAAAGTGAAATGTGAAGGGGGATGGGGGGGGGGTTGAAAAAGAAAGTAAAAGTGTAAATTAAAAAAGAAAAATCATGTATGAATGAAAATATGTATTTGTTGAATGTAAAGTGTATAAATAACGAAAATAATGTATGTATAGTGAAAAAGCAAAGAATAAGTGAAAATTAATAAAACAAATATATGTAAATAAGTGTTAATATGTCTATAGTCAAAGAGAGGCTAAGTGTAACAATTAGAAACATTTAATTGTGCTAGGATTTTATGCCACGCAATCACGGAGAATAAGGGGAGAAGCCTACCCTTCTATCAGTGTCAACCGTCATATACAAAAAACATGTTCTTCCCAATTGGGGACCCCCCAACTCACTCCTGAGATCATATATTGACATGTTGGATATATATCACTTGTTAAAAAGACAGCACCGTCCAATTTTATAGTCCATGTTCATCATTGATGGATAATTAAAATCCAAATATTTCTTACTTAATTTGTCCATTGCCATAAATTTCCGTGGACAATGCCACGAATTTCAAAAATATTCAATATGTTTCAGATTCACTTGTTAAAGGGACACAGCGCCATCTATAATTATAGTCCATGCATATCATTGGTAGATGGTTCCAAACTAATGTTTCTTGATTCTAATTGTCCATTATCATGGATCTCCACAGAAGGCTCTAGGAACACGATCCCCTTCGGAAGGAGGAGTCAACCAGGTCATCAGACTCCACCCCAAGTAGCCAAGGCAGCAGGTAAGTAGTGGATATAAGTAAGTCTTTGATCTGGGATAAAAAACACAAATCAATCAATTAGAAGTACATAATGGTTTGTAAAGAGGACTACTCATCCTTCACAGTACCCATGATACACAAAAATGAAAAATGAGAAGGGGGGGGGGAGGGAAAAAAGGGAACAAGGGAAGGGAAATTGGACCTAAGATCTATTTAAAAGCTGATTACAGCATAATTCTCGGCTACCCTATAAACGGCCTCGCAGACGCCAGGAAAAATGGTCAGAATGAAAAAAAGGGAAAAGTTAACCCCTTAAGCCCCGCGGGTGGTTTGCACGTTAATGACCGGGCCAATTTTTACAATTCTGACCACTGTCACTTTATGAGGTAATTACTCTGGAACGCTTCAACGGATCCCCCTGATTCTGAGACTGTTTTTTCGTGACATATTGTACTTCATGATTGTGGAAAAATTACTTCGATATCACTTGCGTTTATTTGTGAAAAAAACGGAAATTTGGCGAAAATTTTGAAAATTTTGCAATTTTCAAAATTTGAATTTTTAAGCCCTGAAATCAGAGCGATATGTCACACAAAAGAGTTAATAAATAACATTTCCCACATGTCTACTTTACATCAGCACAATTTTGGAACCAAAATTTTTTTTTGTTAGGGAGCTATAAGGGTAAAAAGTTGACCAGCGATTTCTCATTTTTCCAACAAAATTTACAAAACCATTTTTTTAGGGACCACATCACATTTGAAGTCACTTGGAGAGGTCTTTATGACAGAAAATACCCAAAAGTGACACCATTCTAAAAACTGCACCCCTCAAGGTGCTCAAAGCCACATTCAAGAACTTTATTAACCCTTCAGGTGCTTCACAGGAATTTTTTGAATGTGGAAGAAAAAAATGAACATTTAACTTTTTTCACAAAAATGTTACTTTAGACCCAATTTTTTTTATTTTCACAGGGGTAGCAAGAAAAAATGGACGCCAAAATGTGTTGTGCAATTTCCCCTGGGCACGCAGATACCCAATATTTGGGGAAAAAACACTGTTTGGGCGCACGGCAGGGCTCGGAAGGGAAGGAGCGCCATTTGACTTTTTGATTGTAAAATTTGCTTGAATAATTAGCGGACGCCATGTTGTGTTTGGAGAGCCCCTGTGTGCCCAAACTTTGGAGCTCCCCCACAAGTGACCCCATTTTGGAAACTAGACCCCCCAAGGCACCTTTATAGATGCATAGTGAGCACTTGGAACCCCCAGGTGCTTCACAAATTGATTCGTATAAATGAAAAAGTGAAAAAAAAAAACACTTTTTCATTTTTACGAATCAATTTGTGAAGCACCTAGGGGTTCCAAGTGCTCACTATGCATCTAGATAGGTGCCTTGGGGGGTCTAGTTTCCAAAATGGGGTCACTTGTGGGGGAGCTCCAATGTTTGGGCACACAGGGACTCTCTAAATGCAACATGGTATCCGCTAACAAATTGAATGCAAAATCGGCTCAAATTGTTAGCGGACACCACATTGCATTTGGAGAGCCCCTCTGTGCCCAAACTTTGGTGCTCCCCCACAAGTGACCCCATTTTGGAAACTAGACCCCCCAAGGCACCTTTCTAGATGCATAGTGAGCACTTGGAACCCCCAGGTGCTTCACAAATTGATTCGTAAAAATGAAAAAGTGAAAAAAAAAACACTTTTTCAATTTTATGAATCAATTTGTGAAGCACCTGGGGTTCCAAGTGCTCACTATGCATCTAGATAGGTGCCTTGGGGGGTCTAGTTTCCAAAATGGGGTCACTTGTGGGGGAGCTCCAATGTTTGGGCACACAGGGACTCTCCAAATGCAACATGATATCCGCTAACAAATTGAATGGAAAATCGGCTCAAATTGTTAGCGGACACCACGGTGCGTTTGGAGAGCCCCTCTGTGCCCAAACTTTGGAGCTCCCCCACAAGTGACCCCATTTTGGAAATTATACCCCCCAAGGCACCTTTCTAGATGCATAGTGAGCACTTGGAACCCCCAGGTGCTTCACAAATTGATTTGTAAAAATGAAAAAGTGAAAAAAAAAAACACTTTTTCATTTTTATGAATCAATTTGAGAAGCACCTGGGGTTCCAAGTGCTCACTATGAATCTAGATAGGTGCCTTGGGGGGTGTAGTTTCCAAAATGGGGTCACTTGTGGGGGAGCTCCAATGTTTGGGCACACAGGGACTCTCCAAATGCAACATGATATCCGCTAACAAATTGAGCCGACAATTTGTTAGCGGATATCATGTTGCATTTGGAGAGTCCCTGTGTGCCCAAACATTGGAGCTCCCCCACAAGTGACCCCATTTTGGAAACTAGACCCCCCAAGGCACCTATCTAGATTCATAGTGAGCACTTGGAACCCCAGGTGTTTCCCAAATTGATTCATAAAAATGAAAAAGTGTTTTTTTTTCACTTTTTCATTTTTACGAATCAATTTGTGAAGCACCTGGGGGTTCCAAGTGCTCACTATGCATCTAGATAGGTGCCTTGGGGGGTCTAGTTTCCAAAATGGGGTCAATTGTGGGGGAGCTCCAAAGTTTGGGCACACAGGGGCTTTCCAAACGCAACATGGTGTCCGCTAACAATTTGAGCCCACAATCTGTTAGCGGATATCATGTTGCATTTGGAGAGTCCTTGTGTGCCCAAACATTGGAGCTCCCCCACAAGTGACCCCATTTTGGAAACTAGACCCCCCAAGGCACCTACCTAGATTCATAGTGAGCACTTGGAACCCCAGGTGCTTCACAAATTGATTCATAAAAATGAAAAAGTGTTTTTTTTTTCACTTTTTCATTTTTACGAATCAATTTGTGAAGCACCTGGAGGTTCCAAGTGCTCACTATGCACCTAGATAGGTGCCTTGGGGGGTCTAGTTTCCAAAATGGGGTCACTTGTGGGGGAGCTCCAATGTTTGGGCACACAGGGGCTCTCCAAACGCAACATGGCGTCCGCTAACAATTTGAGCCGATTTTCCATTCAATTTGTTAGCGGACACCATGTCGCGTTTGGAGAGCCCGTGATGTGCCTAAACAGTGGAGCTCCCCCACAAGTGCCCCATTTTGGAAACTATACCCCTCAAGGATTTTATTAAGGTGTATAGTGAACATTTTGAACCTAGAGGTATGGCACAAAATTTGTTTACATTAGGTCATCATATTGAATAAGTTGTCATTATTCTTGAGCGCAAGTGCTCGCTACTTGAGTTTGCATCGGGTACTCAGGTATGCACCATGTGCAGCGTGTGCTCGAGTGACATGCTCGAGTCCCTGCTCCGCATGTTTCACGGTTATTAGACACCCCAAAAAAAACATGCGGGGATCGCTCGTGCATGGCAGGCAATCCCCGTAAAGTTTTTTGGCCGCGAAGCATATGGGGCAGAGACTCGAGCATGTCACTCAAATACCCACGATACTCAATGCATACCAGAGCACCCGATGCAAACTCAAATAGCGAGCACTTGCTCTCAACACTAGTCGCCATATCGTCATCTTTTTTTCTTACTTTTGAAAAAAATCCCAACCCCAGCCCTAACCCTAGCACAACCCTAGCCCTAGCACAACCCTAGCCCCAGCACAACCCTAGCCCCAGCACAACCCTAGCCCCAGCACAACCCTAGCCCCAGCACAACCCTAGCCCCAGCACAACCCTAGCCCCAGCACAACCCTAGCCCCAGCACAGCCCTAGCCCCAAACCTAACCCTAGCCCAATCCTAACCCAAGAGTTTATTTTTGACGCTGTTCCTTGTGCGGTATAAGTGATTAGACGACTTTATTCTTCGGGTCGGTGTGATTACAGCAATGCCAGAATCATATGGGGTTTTTACGACTGACAGCTGTCACACACTAAAAGACGCATTTTTTGTAAAATCTAGTTTTTGCATCGCCATATTTTGAGAGCTATCATTTTTCCAGATTTTGGCAGACAGTCATGTGACGGCTCGTTTTTTGCGGGATGACTTGACGTTGTTATTGGTGCCATTTTCAGGCACGTGACATTTTTTGATCGCTTTCTATTCCGATTTTTGGGAGGCAGAATAAACAAAAACCAACAATTCAGGGATTTTTTTTTTTTTTTTAAATTCTGTTCCGCGTGTGGTAAAATTGATGAGGTAGCTTTATTCTTCGGGTCAGTACGTTTACAGCGGTACCACATTTGTATCATTTTCTATGTTTTGGCGCTTATACACAATAAAAGCTATTTTATAGAAAAAAATATTTTTTAGCATCTCTTTATTCTGAGAGCTATAACTTTTTTATTTTTCGGCTGATGGAGCTGTATGGCGGCTTGTTTTTTGCGGGACGAGATGACGTTTTCAGCGGTATCATTTTTATTTATATGCGTCTTTTTGATCGCGTGTTATTCCACTTTTTGTTTGGCGGTATGGTGATAAAGCATTGTTTTTTGCTTCGTTTTTTTTTTTTTACCGTGTTCACTGAAGGGGTTAACTAGTGGGACAGTTTTATAGGTCAGGTTGTTCCGGACGCGGCGATACCAAATATGTGTACTTTTATTGTTTTTGTTTTTGTTTTTTATAATAATATTTATTGATGGGTACATTATATTTTTATTTTTGGTGGATTATTTTTTTTTATTTTTTTTTTATATTTTTGCAATTTTTTTTTTTCCCACTTTCACACAGTTTATACACTTTATTACTTTGTCCCACTCTGGGACTTTCACTTTTTTTTCTCTGATCGCCTGCATGGCACAGGAATGCAGCACCATCCCTATGCCATGCAAGCTGTCAGAAATGCACAGTGTGAAGATTGCTTGGAGATGCACTGCGCATGTCCAAGCAATC